>NC_065599.1:4001478-4193978 GCF_024542745.1 Macaca thibetana thibetana | reverse complement strand
CAATCTGCCTAAGGAAAGAAAAATGGTAGAGGCAGAGCTGAACTTTTGTGAGGACATAGGTTGCCTGTGAGAAGCCACTGTCAGATCCTAAAAGTCTCAACTTCAGGGCCCCTTTGGGCTGTCTCCATGGTCAAATCCCATTGGAGGAAAAGGTGTTTGAGACTGTGAGGTGGACTCTGAAACTGCTCTTCTGAATGCATTCCCGAAAGTGGCTTTGTGTGAGAATTGGGTCCCATGGGAATTAGAATTTGGTCTGGGGTACTGTTGAGGGTTCTTTGGGTGATAGAATCCTACCTGAAAACCCAGAGGTGGGTGTCAGCAAAAGATGGCTGGGCTCTTGACCTCACTGTGTTCCTTCATCCTGGGCCTCACAGGGCTCTCTGTGAAAGGCAGTAACCACCACAAAGAAAAGTTCAAGGTAGAACAGTGTTCTAACACCTCGGGCTGGCCTCTCACATGCGTAG
The DNA here is from genome assembly GCF_024542745.1 of Macaca thibetana thibetana. Lineage (NCBI taxonomy): Eukaryota > Metazoa > Chordata > Mammalia > Primates > Cercopithecidae > Macaca > Macaca thibetana. The sequence goes on along the minus strand of NC_065599.1, from coordinate 4,193,514 downwards.
GTGAGATACAGACTATGCCTCAGAGGTGGACTGTGTCGATGGCACCCCACAATGTGTATCCAGTACTGCTGTTGAGGGGTACTGTGGATTCCCCATGAAAGGAAAGAAAAATCCAGGCTCACCTGACAGAACGAGCTGCTTTGTGCTGGAGCACAAGCAATGTTCAATGATTCCTATCAGTGGACCCAAAAGCCACCTGAAAAGTGCAAACAACCTCCACTCTGACAAGGAGACCATGGACCATAACCTGGAGTGGGCCAGCCTACCCAAAGTCCATTGTGATCCATGAAATCCCTGGCAGTCAGTAGATCTGTAGTGAGAGGCAGCCCCATCCAGGAACAGCCGAATGAAAGACATCCTTCACAATAAGAAAGGACATGAAGTTGCAATGAAACTGAGGCTAGATAACCAGGCAAAAACCAGACATGGCTGCCTGCTTCTCAGCCTAGAGGAATCATGCAGCACTCCGAGAAAAGCATGAGAACGTCCTCCATGAACTGGGAAATGTTTAGTGTGGAAGTCATTGAACCAGACCCAGGAAACCCTAGGCCCACGAAGAACATGGAAGACAGACAAAAAGAGAGGCAAGTATTGAGGCCACATCCCCTTTTGTATCTATTGATCTCACTCCCATTTTGCTCTGGGTGTGAAAGTCCTCAAATTCAGAGTGCGCCAGAATGGTTCCTGTCTGAATTTCAAATGTTTCCTGCTTTTTGGAGTACTTCCACCTGAAAAATGGGCCATAGTGTGGACTGATCGTGCAATTGAGGAAATGTGTGGTTGCAATAGGAAGCAACTTCTGTGTAATCTGTCTTCACATTTTTTGCAGGTGAAGTTTTGGGACACCATCCACATCTCCCAAGATTATATCCTCAACACTCTCTGACCTTATTGCTATTCACACTTTCTGACCCTGAATGGAATTTTAAGAAGATATAAATATGCCCCTTCATGACTTGATGTACATGCTCAGCTAGGAGCTGAATTTGAGGTAAATTCAAAAAGCCCTGGGACAGGACTGCTATTGTTTCTTCCTGAGATGGCCACAAAACAATGAAACACTGGGAGATGCCTGTTATTGAATGTGGTGTGCTTCTCTTCTTCTTAGAAGAGTGACTTTTTTTTTTTTTTTTTTTTTTTTTTTTTTTTTTTTTTCAGGGGAAGGTGATGCAGACACCGGCATGTTGCAGCCAGCAGCCAGATTCACTGCGGATTCATGATCCACATAAAAATTAAAGAACACGGAACCCCATAGCCCAGGCAGAGCCACACAGACAGGTCACCTAAATATTGGGAGATAAAAAAATAAAAATAAAAAAAAATAAAAAGCTCTGCAATGTGTTAGCCACATTCCTTTAAACAGACTGCACTTACAGGAGCACATGCAAACACACATACAAATACAAAATGGCACAAAGCCACACCCACATGCAGACATCCAAGACACATCACACTTCCACAGAAACACAGAACCTGGTAGCCTCTGAGACTGCATGGTTCTACAGGAAGCCCCACCTGGGACAGAGAAAATCTGGGGAACACAGGCAGTCTGTACCTAGAAATCACAGTGGGGCAAGTTTCAAAACAACTCCCCTCTATAACATCTAGGTAGGCCTGAGGTATCCTACAGATCCGTTCATAATCTTAGGGACTTTGTGGTTTATTCCTGGGGCTTTGCTTGACATTTCTTCAGACTGGCTCATGTCTGCCCTCTCATAGGATCATGGGACTATCGGGTGGATCCCACAGAGAAGACATGTGAGAATCCACAGCAATGTACCTCCACAGAGGCATCCTTCTCTGCCAAGTGCAGGGACTTGTAGGTAAGCAATGGTGGCACTCATTGTAACGCAAGCCAGAGCTCATAATCAGGACCATTGCCCTGAGACTAGCACATGTGCATTCCTGAGGCAGGTTCTGGCACTTGACTGTCAGAGCTGTCAGCCTGCCTAAGCAGGGGAGAGTGGTACAGATAGAGCTGGCCTGGTATCGAGAAAAATGCTGCTTGTGAGAAGCCACTGTGGTATACTAAAAGTCTCAACTTCAGGGCCCCTTTGGACCATCTGCATGACAGGGTCCTGCTGTCGGAGATGTTTCAAGAGTAAGAAATGCTTGCTGGGGATTGCTTTTCTGACTCCACTCCTGAAAGAGGCTGTGTGCAAGAATCGTGTCCCATGGGGATTGGAATATAACCATGTGTCTTGTCGATGGATCTTTGGGTGATAGAATTATACCTAAGAACATAAAGGTGGGTGTCAGCAGAACATGGCCATCTTCTATACTTCACTGGCTCCCTTTATCCTGGGCCTCACAGGGGCTTTCTGGAAAAGACAGAAACCATAATAATGGCAAGTCCAATGGGGAGCAGTGTTCTCACACCTCAGACTGGCCTCTCACAGCTACAGAGGAACTTGAGACTGTGTCTCAGAGGCCATCTGTGTCAATGGCAAGGCTGAAAAGGATGTGTAATACTCCTGTTGAAGGAAAGTGTGGATCACCCATGAAATCAAATCAAAATCAAGGTCCACCTGACAGAATGAGGTGCCTTGTGGTGAAGTCTATGAAATGTACAATAATTTCTGTCAGAAGACCCAAAAATCTCCCACAGTGTGCAAACAACCTCAGCCCTCACAACCAGACAATGACCAACAACCTAGAACACAGCTAACCTACCCAAAGCCCCATTTGCTCCCTGAAATCCTTGGAAACCAAAGATGTGTGGCAAGGTGTAATCCCATCCAGCAAGAGCCCAACAAGAGACCCCCTCCATAGTGAGAAAGGATGTGAAGATGAAATGAAACAGAGCTTGTACCACAAGGCAAAAGCCAGATACTGCTGCCTGTTTCTCATCCTACAGGAATAATGCAGTTCTCTGATGGCAGTGGAAGAACAAGAATTTCTTTGTAGTTGGCTATAACCAGAATTTATAATTTTAAAATATCAAAGTTGCCCATCCATTAAAATGTGAGAGTGTTTATAAGGAAACACTCACATGAAAGATTCTCATGAGGGTCATCCTCTGTGAACTGTGAATTGCTTAATATGGAAGATGTAGAGCCAGAGCCGGGAAACCAAGGCCAATGAGAAACATGGAAATCAGGAAGAGACAAGTGTGCAGGGCACATTCCATTCAGCATCAGTAGATTTCTATCTTATTTGGCTTGGGTTAGGAAAGTTATCAAATAGGGAGTTTGTAAGTATGTCCCCAGTGTGCATTCCAAGTGTTCCTTGGACATTTTAGTACTCCCACCTGAACAATGGGCCACAAGAGGTGGACCACTTGTGCAATTAAAGGAAAGTGGGGATCCAGTTGGAAGTACCTTCCACGTTATCCATCTTCACCTTTTTTGCAGGAGAAAGCACAGTACTCTACTCCTCACCAGATTGTATCCTCATCCCATCTTACCTTATTGTTGTTCACACTGTTTGTCCCACAATGAAATCGCAAGATGATGGAGGAGTCCCAGTGATAACATGAAGCACCTGCTAGCTGGGAACCAAATTCAAGGTGAATTCAATTCACCTATTTGAAAACAGCCCTTCAGATATGACTGCTAGTGTCTCTAAGTGCGTTGGCCACAGGATAATAAAACAGAGAGAGTTGTCTGTTTTTGGATGTGGTGTGCTCCTCTTGTTTCTAGAACAGTGGCTTTCTTTTATCAGGGGGCGGTTATTTGAAAACCATTGTATGTCAGCCAGTCTCCCAATTCACAATGGAGTCATAATCCACAGAAAAAATAAGAAACACAGAACCCACAACCCAAGAAAAGCCACACCGACAGGCCACCAAGAGGTTTGGAGATTCAAAGAAAGGAAGCACTGCAATGGGTTAGACACATTCCTTTAAGCAGATTCCACTTACAGCCTCATACAGAAACACACAGACAAACACACAGATACAAACATGCAAAGCCACACAAACACAGACATCCAACACTCACAACATTCCCACAGAAACATACAGCACAACAGCTTCTGAGGTTGTGTGGTTCTGCAGGAAGTCTCACCTGAAAGAGAGCAACCCTGGAGGATACAGGCAGGCTCTACCTAGAAATCACAGTGGGGTACATTTCAAAAGACTCACCCATACAACATCTAGGCATAACTGAGCCATTCTGCAGATCCCATTATATCCTTATGGATTTCGTGATTTATTCCTGAAGCTCTGCTTGATGTTTCTTCAGGCTGGTTCAAGTCTGCCCTCTCCTAGTGTCATGGGATTATCTCAAGGATCCCACAAAAAAAAAGAAAGGCGAGAGTCCATGGCCCATGCTTCTCTAAAGAGGTATCCTTGTCTACCAAGATTCAGAGACTTGTCATTAGGCAACTGTGGCATTCATTGTGATGCTAGCTAGAGCTCAAAGTTAAGGCTTCGTTCCCTGAGACTAGCGAATGTGCATTTGTGAGGATGGCTAGTGCACCCAGATACAAGCTGACAGCCTGCCTAGGCAGAGTAAAATGGTACAGGTAGAGCCAGGTTGGTAGTGAAAAAAAGGCTGCCTGGGATGACATACTACACTATCGTAAATGTCTCTACCTGAGGGGCCCTTTGGGTCATCTCCATGGTTGTGTCCCATTGCAGTTGTGGGCATTTCGAGACTGAGTGGTGGTCGCTGGAAACTATTCTGATTCCATTCCCCAAAGAGGCTGTGTGCAAGAATCTGTTCCTAAGAACATTGCAATATAGTCTGAGGAGTTTCTGAGTTTTCTTTTTGGTTGCTGTAATTGGAATTTACTGTTTTAAAAGTATCAAAGCTGCCCAGTCATTAAAACCTGACAGTGTTTAGAAGGAAACACTCATACAATGGATTCCCATGATGGTCGTTCTCCATGCAAAGGGAAACCTTTAGTGTGAATGTGGTTTAGCCAGGCCCCGGAAACCCTAGCTGACAAGGAACATAGAAGTCAGGAGAAAGAAGAAATAAGTGTGGAGGCCATATACAACCCAACATCAATCCATTCCACTCCCATGAGTCTCAGGATATGAAAATTCTCAAACAGGGAATTTGCCAGGATGGGCCCAATGTACACTCCCATTGTTCCTTGCACATTGGAGTACTCCCACCTGAACACTGGGCCATTGTGTGGACTGCTTATGCAATAAAGGCCCTGGCGGATGGAGTTGGGGCACTTTTCATGTCATCTGTCCTTATTATTATCATTATCTTTTTTTTGCAGGTGAAGTTGCGGGGCCCCATCTACTCCTCACTAGGTTGAATTTTCACCACTATTTGATCTTATTCCTGCTCACACCCTGTGTCCCAGAAGGAAATATCAAAATGATGGAGGAGTTTCTTCTCATGAATGTGAAGCACCTGCTGGGCTGCGAACAGAATTTCAGGTACATTTAAGGTCACTCGTGGACAGGACTCTTAGTGTCTCCCCCTGAGTTGGCCGCAGGACCATGAAACACTGGAAGATGTCTCCTTTTTGGTGTGGTATACTCCTCTTCTTTCTAGAAGAGTGGTTTGTCTTGAAGGGTGAGGTGTCTTAGATGTCTACTGGTCTCGGAACACCTCTAAATTCACTGCAGACTAGTAATCCACAGGACTATAAAGAACACACAGCTCTGGAATACAAGCAGAGCCACACAGATGGGACACAAAAATGTTTTGAGACTCAAGAAAAAGAAGTGCTGAAATTTGTTAGCCATATTTCTTTAAGCAGATTCTACTTACAGGCACACACACACAAACATACAAACACACGCAAGGCCACACACACCATCCGACATCCAATACTTGTAACACTTCTAGAAAAACACAAAGCCTGGCAGTTTCTGAGGCTGTGTGCTTCTTCAGGAAGCCTCACCTCAGAGGTTGTGACCTCTCAGAGGTTCCACCTCAGTTTCTGCGAGCAACCTGTGGAAAACAGGCAGGCTGTACATGTAAATCAAAGTGGGGCAAGTTTCAAAAAGATGCACCCCTAGTATATCAAGGCAGGATTGAAGCATCCTGCAAATCATTTTGGACCCTTAGGAATTTTGCAGTTTATTCCTGGGGCTGTGCTTGATGCTTCTTCAGGTTGGCTGACATCTACCTCTCCTAAGATCATGGGAGTAACCTGAGGATTCCACAGGGAAGACAAGCAAGAACCCACCGTCAACACACCTCCACAGAGGTCTCCTTCTTTTCAAAGCCACAGGGACTTGTCTGCAAGCACCAGTGGCACCCACTGTGACACTTGCAGAGCTCAAACCTCAGGACTGGTGCCCTGAGACTAGAGTATTCACTTTAGCAATCCAGGTTTGGGCACGCAGTTATAATAGCTTTCACCCTGCCTAACCATAGGAAAATAGTACAGGCAGAGCAAATCTGTTATTTTAAAACAGGCTGACTGTAATAACCCATTGTAGTACCTTAAAAGTCTTGCCCTTAGGGCCCATTCTCGTAATCTCTGTGGTCAGGTATCACTGTAGGAGAAGGCATGTCAAGACTGTGAGGTGGTCATTGAAAACTGTTCTTCTGACTCCATTCCTGAATGAGGCTGTGTGTAAGAACTGGGCTACATGGGAATGGGAGTATAGTCTGGGGTATTGTTGGCAGGCTTTGAGTGATGGAATCATACCTGAGACCCAGAATTGGGTGTCAGTGAAAGATGGCTGAACACTTGACCTCACTGCTTCCCTTCGTCCTTGGCTTTATAGTGGGGAAAGGCAAGAAAAATGACAAAAGGAAGTCCAAGATGGAACAATATTCTTACAACACAAGCTGGTCTCTCATGGGTGCAGATGAGGTTGAGACAGTCTCTCAGTGGCTGTCTGTGGCATGTCCAAGTCAGAAAAGGGAGTCCAGTAGTGCTGTTGAGGGGCAATGTACACCTCCCATGGAAACAAATAAAAATAAATGCTCACCTGAGAGAATGAGCTGACTTGTGCTGGAGTCCCAGAAACATTAAAAGATTTCTGTCAGAGGACCCAAAACCCTCCTGCAAAGTGCAAACAAACTCAGACCCCATAATAAAACCATAACCCACAACCTGGAGAATAACCAGGCTACCCAAAGTCCTTTTTGCTCCCTGAAATTTCTGACAGCTAAAAGATCTGTGGTGAGAGGTAGTCTCATCCAGCAACAGCCCAATGAAAGATTCACACTACAATGAGGAAGGACATGCAGAGGAAGTGAAAAGAGCCAAGATTACCAGGAAAATTCAGACATGGCTGCCTGCTTCTCATCCTACAGGAATCATGCAACTGTCCAATAGAAGTGTGAGGACAAGTGTTTCCTTGTTGACAGTTGTAACAGGAATTTATGCTTTTAAAAGTATCGCAGTGCCCAGTCATTAAAACATGACAGGGTTTAGAAGAAAACACTCACACAATGGAATCCCATAAGTGTTGTCTTCCATGAACCGGGAAACAATGTGGAAGATGTGGAGTCAGGCCCAGGAAACCCTAGGTTGACAAGTTGCATTAAATCCAGGAAGAGAAGAGGCAAGTGTGGAGGCCCCATCTCACCTAACATCAATACATTCAACTCCCATTTGGCTTTGGATATGAAAGCCCTAAAATTGGTAGCTGACCAGTATGACCCCATTTGCACCCCAATTAATCCAAGTATATTTGAATATTCCCAGCTGAACGCTGGGCCATTATGTGGACTACTTGTGCAATTAATGGAATGTGACAATGCAGTTGGAAGCACATTCTCTTTCCCTTATTTGCAGGTGAAGGAGTGGGACCCCAGCTACCCCACACCAGATTGTATCCTCACCCCTATCTGACATTATTGCTGCTCACACTGTCTCCCAAGAATGAAAACCCAAGGTGATGGAGGAGTGCACCTCATGACATGAAGCACCTGCTCATCTGGGAATTGAATTTTAGGGTCAAATTTTCTTGCAGACAGGATTGCTAGTGTCTCTTTCAAGTTTGGCCACAATACAATGAAAAACAGGGAGATGTCTGTTCCTGGGTAAAGTGTACTCCTTTTCTTTCTAGAAGACTGTTTTTTTCTTTTTTTTTCTTTTTTTGTAAGGGTTGTTGATTTGCACAGCACTGTGTCTCAGCCAGTCTCTCAATTCACTGTGAATTCATGATTCACAGTGGATTCATGATTCACAGTAAAATAAAGAAGACGGAGCTTTGCATCCCAACCAGAGGCACACAGAAAGGCACAAAATGGTTGGGAGACTCAACAAAATGAAGCGCTACATTGCGTTAGCCACATTCCTTTAAGCACACTCCACTTACAGGCACACACACACACACAAACAAAAAATAATAATAATAATTTTTAAAAAATTTAAAAACAAGGCCACACACACATGCAGACATCCAACAATAATAACACTCCCACAGAAACACACAGCCCAGCAGCTCCTGAGGCTGGTGATTCAGAAAGAAATCCCACCTGGGAGGGAACAACACTAGACAACACAGGAGAACTATATCTAGAAATCACAGTGGGGCAAGTTTCTAAAAGACTCACTTTACAATGTCTAGGAAGTCCTGAGGCATCTTGCAGATCATTTTGGATCCTTCAGGAACTGGAGGTTTATTCTTGGGGCTCTTATTGACATTCTTTCAGGTTGGCTCAGGTCTGCCCTCTCTTAGGATCCTGAAAGTATCCCATAAATTGCACAGAGAAAGCAGAGTAGAGTCCACTGCTGACACACCTCCAAAAAGGTCTCCTTCTTATTCAGGCTGCAGGAACTTGTAGCTAGGCAATGATGTCATTCACTGTGACGCTAACTAAAGCTCACAACTCAATCCTGGTGTCTTGAGACTGGCGCTCTTGCATTTGCAAGGCAAGTTAAGTGGCCTGGCTGTCAGAGTTGCCAGGCTGACTAAGCAGAATAACATGGTACATGCAGAGCTGGCCTGGTATCGGAGAAAAGGCTGCCTGTGATTACCCACTGCTGGACTCAGAAATTGTACACCATAGGGCCCTTTTGGACAGTCTCCCTGGTCATGTTTCACTGAAAAAGGAGTTGTTTTGAGACTGTAAGGTGGTTGCTGCACTCTGTTCCTTTTCACTTCCTGAAATTCCTGGCAGCCAAAGGATCTGTAGCGAGAGGCAGTCCCATCCAGCAAGATTCAATGAAAGATTTATTCCACAGTGAGAAAGGACACACAGATGAATGAAACATAGCCAAGATTACCAGGTAGATGCAGACACAGCTGCCTGCTTTTTATCTACATGTATCATGTAGCCCTCCAATAAAAGTGGAAAAACAAGAGTTTCCATGTTGGCAGTTGTAACAGGAATTTACTCTTTTAAAACTATCACAGCTTGTCAGTTATTAAAATGTGACAGAGTTTAGAAAGTAAAACCTGCACGGTGAATTCCCATGAAAGTCTTCCTCTGTGAACTCAGAAACTTTTAGCGTGAAAGTTGTGGATCCAGACCCAGAAAAACTAGCACGGAGAGGAACATGGAAGTTAGAGAAAGAAGAGGCAAGTGTGAAGGCCACATCACCCCAGCGTCAATCCACTGCACTCTCCTTTGGCTTTGGGTATGAAAGCATTCACATTGGTAGTTTACCAGGATGTCCCCAGTCTGTACTCAAAATGTTCCCTGCATGTTGGAGTACTTTCACCTGAACACCAGGCCATGGAATTGGAATCACCTTCTGTGTCATCTGTCTTTATTATTTTTTTTGCAGGTGATGTGGTGGAACAGCATACACCCCTCAAAAGATAGTATCTTCACCCCATCTGACCTTATTGCTGCTCACACACTATGTCCCAAGGTGAAATGCTAAAATCATGATGAAGTGCCCCCTCATGGCATGAAGCAACTGCCCAATTGGGAACCAAATTTGAGGTAAATTAGTGGGGCCCTGTGAACATGATTGCTAGGGTCTTTCCCTGGGTTTGCTGCAGAATGATAAAACATTGTGAGATGTCTTTTTTTGGTGTGGTGTGCTCCTCTTCTTTGTAGAAGAGTGGCATTTTTTTGCAGGGTAAGGTTATTTGGAAAATGGTGTGTCTTGGCCACATCCCATTTCACTGAGGATTTATGATCTACAGAAAAATAAAGAACATGCAGCCCCACAGCACCAGCAGAGCCACACAGACCAATGAACAGAATGTTCAGAAAAGAAGAATTGCTGAAGTGGGTTAGCCACATTATTTTAATCAGACTTCACTTACAGGCACACACACATACAGAAACACACAATGTCACACACAGACAGACATGCAACACTCCCACGGTCCCACAGAAAAATACAGCCTGGCAGCCCTTGAGGCTGCATGGTTCTGCAGGAAGCCCCCCCTGGGAGAGAGCAGCCCCAAGAAACACAGTTGGATTGTACCTAGAAATCACTGTGGGGAAAGATTAAAAAAGACTCACCTGTACAAATTGTAGGCAGTCCTGAGGATTCTTGCAGATCCTTTTGCATCCTTAGAGATATTGTGGTGTTTGATATTTCTTCCAGCTGGCTCACATCTGTTCTCTCCTGGGGTCTTGGGATAAACTCATGGATACTACAGAGAAGACAGGTGAGAATCCACCACTGACGCACCTCCACGGAGGTCTCCTTCTCTGTCAAGGCACAGGGACTTGTTGCTAGGCAGTGGTGACATTCCTTGTGAAGCTAGCTAGAGGTAACAATTAGTCCTGATCCTCTGAGACTAGTTTGTGCACATTTCTGAGTCAGGCTCATGCATCTGCCTGTCAGAGTTGTCAGCTTGCCTAAGCAGAGAAAAATGGTTCAGGCAGAGCCGTCCTGGTATCTAGAAAAAGGTTGCCTGTGAAAACCGACTGCAGGACCCTAAATGTCTTGACCTCAGGGCCCCTTTGAGTCGTCTTCATGGTCAGGTTTCACAGAATAAGGAGGCATTTGGAGACAGTGAGCTGGTCGCTGGAAACTGCTTTTCTGACTCCATTCTCAAAAAGGCTGTGTGCAAGAATTGCATTATATGGGCATTGGAATATGGATGGTCTTCTGTGTTGTTGAGGGTTCTTTTGGACATCATTGCCTCCTTTCATCCTGGGCCTCACAGGGGCTGTCTGAGAAAGGCAGGAGCCATGACAAAGACAAGTCCAAGGGGAAGAATTGTTCTTACACCTCAAATTGACCTCTCACAGGTGCAGATGAGGTTGAGACAGAGTCTCAAAGGCCATCTGTGAACACTGTAAACCAGAAAAGGATGTCCAGTCATGCTGTTGAGGGACATTGTGGACCAACCACAAAAAAATCAAGGCTCAAATGAGAGAATGAGCTGTCTTGTGCTGGAGTACAAGCAATGTTCAATTACTCCTGTCAGAGGACCTGAAAGCCTCCTGCAAAGTGTAAACCACCTCAGTCCTGACAATGAGATGACAACTCACCACCTAGATTGCAGGCAGCCTACACGAAGTCCTTTTTGCTCCATGAACTCCTTGACAGCCAAAAGATCTATGGGTAGAGGCAGTACCATCCAGCAACAGCCCAGTGAAAGAACCCCTCCACAATAAGAAAGGACCTACAGACGAAATGAAATACAGCCTAGAACAACAGGAAAAAGCCAGACGTGGCTCCCTGCCTCTCATCCGACAGAAATCTTGCAGCCCTCCAATAGAACTGGTAGAACAAGAGTTTCTTTGATGGCAGCTGTAAGAGGAATTCACAGATGGCACCTGTAAGAGGAATTCACAGTTTTAAAAGTATCACAGTTGCCAAGTAATTAAAACGTGATAGTGTTAAGAAGAAAAACTCAAGCAATGGATTTCCAAGAGGATCATCCTCCCTGTACTGGGAAATGTTTAGTGTGGAAGATGTTTAGCCAGACCCAGAAAAATCTAAGCTGATGAGAAACATGGAAGTCAGGAAAAAAAGAGGCAAATATGGAGGCCACATACCACACAGGCTCAATGTATCCCACTCCCATTTTGCTCTGTGTACAAAAGCCCTCAAATCTGGAGTCTGTGTGATGGCCCCAGCTTCCACTCCAAATGTTCCCTGCACATTAGGGTACTCCCAGCTGAACACTGGGCCATGGTGTCAACTGCTGTGCAGTTAAGGGAATGTGTGGATGCAGTTGGAAGCACCTTCTGTGTCATGTATCTTCACCTTCATGGCAGGTGAAAATGTGGATCCCCATCCACCTCTCAACACATTTTATCCTAGCCCCCTCTGACATTATTTCTGCTCACACTGCCTGTCCAAGAATAAACTCCTAAGACAAAGGGGAAGTGCCCTCTCATGAATCGAAGCATCTGCTTGGCTAGGAACTGAATTAGAGGTAAATAAAAGATGTCCTGCAGACTGTACTGCTAGTGTCTCTAATAATGAAACACAGGAAGATGTCTGTTTTGAGTGTGGTGTGCTCTTCTTTCTAGAAGACCGGCTTTTTTTTTTTTTTTTTCCAGAAGGAGCTGGATTGTACTCCAGTGGGTCTCAGCCAGCCTCCACCTTCATTGTGGATTAATGAGCCACAGAAAAATAAAGAAGAGGAGCCCCATATTCTAAGCAGAACCACAAGGCAGGCCACCAAAAAGTTGCAAGACTCAATAAAAGGAATCATTGGAGTGTTTTAGCTACATTCCTTTAACCACACTCCACTTACAGGCACACACATACACTAAAACACACTAAGACACACATACATGCAGACATCCAACACTCACAACACTCTCACAGAAACACACAGTGTGGCAGCTCCTGAGGCTGGATGGTTCTGCAGGAAGCCAAAGCTGGGAGAGAACAAGCCTGGGGAACACAGGTGGGCTTTACTTAGAAATCACATTGGAGCAAGTTCCAAAAAGACTCACACCTGCAAAGTTTAGGCAGGCCTAAGTAATCCTGCAAATCTATTAAATCATTAGAAATGTCATGGTTTATTCCTGGGGCTCTGCTTGGTGGTTCTTTAGGCTGTCTCATGTCTGTCCTCTCCTAGGATCACCTCCACAGATGTCTCCTCTTCCGCCAAGCTGCAAGAACTTGTCACTAGACAAGGGTGGCATTTATTCTGATGCTACCCAGAGCTCTCAATCAGACCTTCTGCCCTGAGACTAGAGCATAAGCATTTGCGAGGTAGCCTCAGTGCCCGGCTATCAGAGCTGTCAAACTACCTAAACAGAGGAAAAATTGTACAGGCAGGGCCAGCCTGCTATCACAAAACAAAACAAAACAAAACAAAACAAAACAAAACAAAACAAAACAAAAGGCTGCTTGCAATAAGCCACTGCAGTATTCTAAAATTCTCTACCCTAAGGCCCCTTGGGGATGTCTCAGTTGTCAGGACCCTCTGGAGGAGAACATGTTTCTTTCTTTCCTTTACTTTTCTTTTTTCTTTTTTTTTTTTTTTTTTTTTTTTGAGATAGAATCTTGCTCTGTCACCCAGGCTGGAGTGCGGTGGTGTGATCTCGGCTCACTGCAAGCTCCTCCTCCCAAGTTCACACCACTCTCCTGCCTCAACCTCCTGAGTAGCTGGGACTATGGGCACCTGCCACCACACCAGCCGATTTTTTGTATTTTTCAGTAGAGACAGGGTTTCACCATGTTAACCAGGATGGTCTTTTGAGTCACTTTTCTTTTCTTTTTTAAGGTGGAGTTTGTCTCTGTCACCCAGGCTGGAGTACAGTGGCCTGATCTCAGCTCACTGCAACCTCTGCCTCCAGGGTTCAAGCAGTTCTCCTGCCTCAGCCTCTTGAGTGGCTGGGATTACAGGCACACACCACCACTCCTGACTAACTTTATATTTTAATAGAGATTGTGTTTCGCCATAATAGTCAGACTGGTCTTAAACTCCTGACCTCAGGAGATCCACTGCCTCAGCCTCTCAAAATACTGGGATTACAAGCTTGAGACCCCATGTCTGACCTTTTTTGTTCATTTGTTTCTTTGTTTGAGACCAGTTCTTGCTTGGTCACCCAGGCTGGAGTACATTGGCACAATTTTTACTCACTGCAGCCTCAACCTCCCAAGCTCAAGCTATTGTCCTGCCTCAGCCTCCCACATAGTTGCAACTGCATGTGTGTAACACCAACCAGGCTACGCTTTTATTTATGCATTTAGCGATGAAGTCCTGGTGTAGCCCAAGCTGGTATCAAATTCCTAGACTCAAAAATGTCCTCTTAGTTTAAGCTCTCAAACTGTTGGAATTATAGGGGTGAGTCAATGGAGATAGTCTTGTCACATTTTAATAACTTTTTAAAATCCACTCTGCAAAATTAACAAGTCAATTTTTACTTTTGAAATTGAAAATTCCAAGTCAAGTTCAGCTAAATTTTCATAAAGAGGTGAAAATGAAACAAAACAATACTATACCCATTTTTTCCTTTGTTACAAAGTGAGCAAAATGTTGGGAAGGCAATGATCTCTACTTTGCTTTAAAAAGATAGACTGTACAGAGAAAATTCCTCATATAATTTTTGTTAGATCTAAAATCCTGTGAAGTTATCATCAGAACCATCATCTTATAAAACAAAAGCAAATCTCTAGTGGGTCTCTGATGTGGATTAAATATCTTATAATTAATAATGTATATAATTGTGATTATATTTATGCCTTGAACCGTAATATTATAAACATGAACCTCATTTTTTTAGAACTAGTACCCTAATGAGAAAAGTAACTGCTGACCTGGTGTAATAATCTGTGGCCCAGACAGCCAGCATTCTGAACTATTCAGGTTCTTCAGATAGCTCAAGAATGCTAAGAGTTGAATGGGAGTCTAGACATCTTGGAGGAGTAGCAATGCCAGGTCATTTCTTGCTGCCCCACTTATCAACAGGAATCTCTCATGCAGTAGAATAGTAGACACCTTCACAACTCTCAGTGGTGCCCCAAGTGTGTCAGGCCCAGTATCACAGCAGTGTCTTCAGGACTCCTGAGTGCATAGGTAAAGATTTATTATAGTACATTCATTAGAAAACTTGAACCTTAAACCCACATCAGGCTTTCCAGCATATTGCTTTAGTCATGATACACAAGGCCCATAGCTCATCTTCATTGAAATCGAAATCTGTGAATAAAGAGTCCACAGACAATGGGATTGCAGAGGAATTAACTAACAGAGGTACTCATAAGCCAAACACAGTGAGGCCATTTCTTTTTAACCTAAGACAAATAAGTTATCTGTATAAGTAAGATGGTTATGCATTATAGAAGTGAATTTGGACAGATAAACTTTTTCAGCAATGTAGATATGGGATAATGAATTATACATTATGGGAAGAGGAGGGCACAAACTTGCATGTTCCTGACACAGTGGGCAGCTGTGAGAACCCAAGAGCTGCTAACTATGGAGCCACTGCAGATCTGACTGCCACAGCTGATGATCACAGCCTGCCAAGGCATGGCATATCGCAGTTTATATACATAGTGTATTATTATTTATATCCAAGATATTAGTATGAAAGATGTTATACTATTATCCAATAGTGTGTGTATATATGTATATACCTCAAGTGAAAATAATAAAATGTTTCTAAGAAGTGAGACTGTCTTTAAAACACTGCTCTCTGAATAGCATTGTGTTCATAACACTTAGCTCATAAATCCTATTTGGCAAAGAAAGATATTATCTCAATATTTAGATATCTCTGTTGATTCATACAATAACCTAAATTTTGGTTTTGCAAAGGTCTGAGAACATAACCTCTGTTGTCACAGACTCTGGTTTTAGGGTTCAAGAAGAGTGTTTGTACCAAGTACATTAATTCAAACATCTGACAAGACTAAAGGTGACTGTGGTTTCATGAGAAAAACAGCTGTCCTGAAGAGCCAGAAAGCCTGGAAACTTTCTTTATAGATCACAGCTAGTTGACACTCAACCAGGGAAACATTGACTTCTGAATGCCTAAGAGGTTATTGTCCAAGCTTGGGTCCAGATTGAGATCCAGGCATTAGGAGAGGTTTTTTTGTTAAAAGTATGGCTAGAGCAGTATGCAAGGATGAGAAAGAAGGACAAAGAATGGACTCTTCAGTACATGCTGAGGAAAATATGTTCTGAGAAGGATTAGCAAAAGAGACTATGGATAGGAGACTAGGAGAGAAGACCAGAGGAGAAATACCTGAGCAAGATGGGAAAATGCAGAATGAAGGGAATGTACAAGAAGAGAAGACTAAACAAGAAGGTGACAGTGTACATATAGATGTAAGAGAACAAGAATGAATAAACAAAAAGGATAAAGAAAGAGAAATAAGAGAGGTATGTGGGACATCAGGGCTTTCTTTTGTGTTGATAATTTTTAATTTCCTGGCATTGTACCGGTAAACAATTCTTCCAGGAAGCCAAATGCTTGTCAGCTGGATTGGGTGGAGAGAATTGATTTTATATTGGCTTTCTGTAGCAGTTATCTCAGTTGACAAAGGTATAAAATATTGATCTGAACAGTTTTTACTGGCAAAAAGAGTACATGTTTAGACAAGCAGCCAAAATGACTCGTTAATAGTGTTTCTCCATCGGCTCAATTTCAGGAGGAGAAAATGATGCAATTATATCAGCTTTTTTTTTTTTTTTTTTTTTTTTTTTTTTTTTTTGAGACAGAGTCTCGCTCTGTCACCCAGGCTGGAGTGCAGTGGCCAGATCTCAGCTCACTGCAAGCTCCGCCTCCCGGGTTCCCACCATTCTCCTGCCTCAGCCTCTACAGGCACCAGCCACCTCGCCTGGCTAGTTTTGTGTGTGTGTGTGTGTGTGTGTGTGTGTGTGTGTGTGTGTGTGTTTTTTAGTAGAGATGGGGTTTCACCGTGTTAGCCAGGATGGTCTTGATCTCCTGATCTCGTTATCCGCCCGTCTCAGCCTCCCAAAGTGCTGAGATTATAGGCTTGAGCCACCGGGCCCGGCCTATATCAGCTTTATAATGGATTCTGGGTCTTAGTATTTCTGTTTCAGGCTGGATCCAGGTTCTAACTTTGTCAGCTTTAAAAACACCAAACGATTCAATAAGATGAGCTTCAGACTGGATCCAGTGTCTACCTGCTTGGGTTACAGGCAGTATTCAAGACAGGAGTGTTCCTCCTGGAAGCAAGGTCCATGGTTCGACTACATGAGATAGAACCTAGTGCCAGAATCTTAGTAGGAAGGTTTCAGACTGGATAAAAGGGTGAATTATATCAATTTCAGGGTGGATCGAGGGACTGACTATTTGAGATTTCAAATAAACCCATAGTCTGCCCTCCTTCATTTGAATGTAAAAGGACGATCTGACTCTATCTTCAATTTCCTGCTTGATCCAGGGTCTCTCTGCTTGGGTTTCAGGGTAGGTCTGTGAAGATTTGTAGTAACTCTTTGCTGAGTCCAGGGTTGAAATATACCAACTTCAGTCTGGAGCCAGGGAGAGAGTGACTGACTTTCAGGATGAATCCAGGGTCTAACTATATCATATTGAGTCTTTACGCAAAATGTGACTGGATGCATTTCAGTCAAGTTTTGGGGTTTTATTACTTGGCTTACAGTACAAATTTAGAATACTTCAGTTTCAGGTTGGTTCCAGGATCTTCCTGAATTCATCTGAGTCAGGAATCAGTATCTTATCACTGTATTGGCTTCAGGGTAGGTGCAAGGTTGAATTTCAGAGTAAGTTCACGGTCTGATTGTAGCTGGTACATGCTGAGTCCAAGGGTAAATTTACGCTAAACTGATTCTGGGTCCTGGATTGGGTCATTTGTGATGCCACTTGGGTCCAGGGCCAAATTGCACTGTTTTGTGTTGGGGACCAAAGTGCAAACATATCCACTTCAGGTCATGTCCTAATTGCTTGAGATTCAGGCTCAGTCCATTGTTCTATTTTATCAGTTTCAGAATGGGTCCAGAGTCTTACTGTATTGGTTTCAGCATAGGTCCAAGGTTGCAGAACATCATCTTCAGACTGGGTCTAGGGTTTGACTGTATTCTTTTCAGATTGATTCCATGGGTGGATTATTTGTCATTCTGCCTGTATCCAGGTAGTAACTGTTCGAGAAAGAAGTTGAGTACCATTTCTTCTTATATTGTTTTGAGTCTGAAACCAACGCCTCAAAATATGAATATCAGCCATAGTCAAGCATATTGTGACTTGCATTTTAGCTTGATACAACAGTGTTTCAGATAAGGACAGGGTCCAGGATCTGACTGCTTGAAATTCACATGAGTCAAAGGTCTGATTGTGTTAGTTTTAGGTTGAGTCCAGGGGTGGATTGTGCCTGCTTCAGTCTGGATCAATAGTTTTACTGTATCATCTTCAGAAATTGTCCAGGATCTCACTGAACCTACTTAGGACTGGGTACACAGGTAGAAGACATCAGTCTCAGATTAGATCTCTGTTTTCAATATAGTGGTGTTATGTTTGGCCTAGGATTCTAGTTTACCAGGTCCAAATGGAGTAAATGTGCTCAGTGATTGAAATTCTGTCTGAGCCCAAGGTTTCATTTTTTCTAATCCAGTTTTAGATGACAGTCTGCTAAGCAGAGCTTCAGGCTGAGGCCATGGTTCTGCTGCTTGCAGTACAGGCACTATCCAGGATATAAGTGTTCCAAATTCAAACAATGTGGTTCATTTATATTTTCAATTTCATGATATTTCCATAAAGTAGATGCTTGATTTTCTTCATGGATCACAGGTTGTAAGTCTCAGGTTGAGGTGGTAGTTCAACTCTAAATATTTTAGCTTCCCACAGTGTCCAGAGTTTTTTAGCTTCAGTTTTACACATTGTCCAACATGTGCCCATTTCACTCTGTGTATAATCATGTACATCTGGAAAATCATAATAAGTCCTCTTTGAGAATATGGAAGCTGCAACCTCTGTCCATGTGTTCATTACTGGGGACTCAGATTGGGTCCATGGGTTGACTGATTCTGACACAGGCAGTGTCCAGGTTTTTCCTGCTGAAGGGATAGCTGAGGACATGGTAACACTATGGAAACTACAGCCCATGCCCTTGGATTTTCTGCTGAAGATTCATCATATTTCCACGACAAAATAAGATCAAATACAGACTGTGTCCAGGTAATTCCTACTGGAGACTGCAGCATGCAGCCACAGTATAATTGTGTCAGATACTGCCTGTGTAGAGATAATGACTGCAGAAGATTCAACCTGGGTCCACAGTGCAAATATATCAGATACAGGATGTGTCCAGGGTTTTGTACATAGAAGTAAAGCTTTGGTCCAAGGTGTGACTATGGAAACTATTGCCTCTATTTGCAGATTGACTACTAGAGATACAGTCTGGGTCCACTATGCTAATATATTAGATATAGGCAGTATCCAGGGATTCACTGGTGAAGATTCAAATTGTATCAATACTATGTATGTATCAGGTGGAGGCTGTATTTACATAACTAATGATGATGCAGATGCAGATTCGGACCATAATGTGGTTGTATTAAATGAAGGCTGTGGCCAGGCCTTTACTGTTGAAGATACAGCCTGTGCCCAGATTGTTACTGTATGAGCAGAAGGCTCTCTCCAAGGATTTATTGCTGGAAATTCAGCCTGAGTCCAGGATATAACTTTGGAAGCTACAGCCTCTGTCCAAGTATTTACTGATAGACATTCAGTTTGAGCCTATGCTTTCAATGTACCCTGAAAAGTTTGTGAAAAGCAGATTAATGATGGAGTTACAGGCTGTGTACACAGTGTGAGTGTATCAGCAGCAGGCTTTGTCCAGGGATTTACTGCCAAGATTCAGTCTGGGTCTATAGTACGACTATATCAGTCTCCGCCTGTAACAGAGGACTTGTGTCCAGAGATTCAGACTCTGTTCAGATCTTTACAATTGGAGGCTTTGATTGTATCATGGAATTTCCAGCTGGAAATTCAGCCTAGTTCCAAGTGATAACTGATGGATATTTTGTTTGGGTACATAGTTTGTTTCAGGCAGAGGTTGTAAGCACAAAGTGATTGCTGGAGATTTCTCTGTGTCCATATTATGACTGTATCACCTAAAGACTCTCTCCTGGGAATTATTACTAGAGATACAATCATGTACTGCAGTGTGATATACCAGTTACAGCCACTGTTAAGGGATTTATTGCTGGCAACAGATCCTGGGCCTATAATGTGACTATTTCAGTTTTAGACTATCTCCATGGATTTACTTATGCATAAACATTCTTAGCCAATGGTGTCACTGTATCAACCAGAGTATTATATGCAGGGATTGTTGATTTTAGAATGAGCCAAGGTCCACAATATGAGAATTTCTGTTTCAGGCTTTGTAGAGGGATTTATTCCTACAGATTCAGCTTGGTTCAGCAATATAACTGTAGCAGGTATACGATGTTTCCCCTCATATCCTTTCAGAGATTCAGCCTCAGTCCACCGTGTGAACGTGTTGGTTTCACACTGTTTCTAGAGATTTATGGCAGGAAATTTGACTTGGTTCCACAGTTTGATTGTATAAGCTATTGCCTGTGTCAAATGCTTTACTGCTGAAGACTCAGCCTGGGTCCATGGTACAAGTGTATCAGATACAGATTGGATACAAAGCTTTGCTGTTAAAAATTCCAACTGATTCCATGGTATGTGTATATCGGCTACAGGTTCTGTCCAGTACACTACTGCTGGAGATTCAGCCTGAGCCCATGGTCTGTCTGTGTCATACACAGGCTGAGTCCAGAGATTTCCTGCTGGAGATTCAGACTGTGCCCATAGTGTGACAGTAGCAGCCCAAGGCAGTATCCATGAATATCCTGCAGTTAATTCAGCCCCTTTCCATAGTGTGATGGTATCGGCTGTGAACATTCTCCAGGTATTTACTGATGAACATTCAACCTGGGTCCAAGGTATGATTATGGAAGGTATAGACTGTGTCCAGGGAATTACTGCTGGAGATACAGCCTGGGCCTATGGTGTGACTATGGAATTAACAGCCTCTGTGCATGGATTTACTGTTGGAGACTCAGCTTGTGTCCACAGAATAATGTTATCAGATTCAGGGAGTATACAGAGATGTACTGCTGAAGTCATTTTGGGAACATGGTTTGATTGTATAAGATACATACTGTGTCCTTGGATTTATTCCTGGAGACTAATCCTGTATCCATGGTATAGTATTATCAACTGCAGACTTTGTCCAGGGATTTATTGCTGGAAATTCAGACTTGGTCCACAACTTGTCTGCATCAGCTCTTGCTCGTGTCCATGAATTTAGTACTGGAGAATCATTCAGGATCCCCTGTATGATTGTGTACGTTTCAGACTATGTCCAGGCATTTCTTTCTACATAAACTCAGCCTGGTTCCAGGGTAGGACTATGTAAGCTGTAGCCAACGTCCAGGGATTCATTGCTGGCATTTAACCTGGAATCCATGGTTGAGTCCAAGATACTGGTGGACTTTCAGCCTGGGTCCATAGTAGGAATATATCATGTGCCCAGGGACTTACTCCTAGAGTGTCAGCCAGAATCCATTATTGTAAGTATATCAGTTTCAGACTATGTCCAGTGATTTAATAATAGTGATTCAGCCTGGATACACATTGTGACCATGTCCCATATAGGAGAACATATCCATGAATTCATGACTAGTGATTCAGCATGGGTCCCTAGTGTGATTATATCAGTTCCCAACTCTTTCCAGGAAAGTACGGCTGGAGACTCAACCTGGGTTCACAGGGTTATTGTTTCAGTATCAAACTGTATCCAGTAGTTTCCTACTGACAAATAAGCCAAGGTCCACAATGAGTCTTGGTTACATTCAGAAGGAGCCTGAATGTATTTACTGCTAAATATTCAGGATATGTTTTTGTTCAGGGATTTATTGGTGGCATTTCATCAAGGATCCATGTTATGACAGTTTTAGCTATAGTTTTTGCTCAGGGATTCATTGTTGGAATTCTATCCTGTATCTGTGTTGTGACTGTCTTACCTATAGGCTCTGTTAAGGGAAACAAGACTGGAAATTCTTCTTGGTTCCAAAGTGTGATTTTATCAGACACAGAATGTGTCCAGAGATTCACTGCTGCAGATGTGGCAATAGCCCACAGTGTGATTGGATAATACTCTGGACAGGCTGGAGTGAAGTGACAAGATTATAGGTTACAGGAACATCAAACTCCCTGGCTTAAACAATTATTTCACATCACCCAAGTAGTTAGGGCTGTAGGCACACTCCAAGACACCCAGCTAAATTTTTTCTTTTAATTATTCTTTCTAGAGACAGCATCTCACTATGTTCACTAGACTTGTCTGGGAATCCTGGCGTCAGGTGAGGCCCTGCCTCAGTTTCCCAAAATACTGAGATAACAGACATGAGCCACTGTGGCTTCAAAGACTTTTTAAATAAGTTCCCAATTTCTCTCTCTCTCTCTCTCTCTCTCTTTTTTTTTTAACCACTGAAAATGCTTCTGGTTTATTTATTTGTGATTAAGGAAAATACATGTCTTTATGAACATTTGTAGAACTGTTAATGTGTTTCAACAACCACACCCCCCCTCAACAATGATAACTTTGCTTTTATATAGTAAGTACCCAGCAGTCTTCTTGTGGCTGACTCTAGATACATAAATTGTTATTTATAGTCAGGTGAATATGTTGATGGTGGCAGAAAGAGGGATCTAGAAGCTTAACTGATATTGCTGCCAAAGTTACTGTGATCTGAAGGAATACAGATTAGAAGGATATGAGCTATGCATTATTCCATTAGTCAATTTATAGCATGTTTTTCCTATGAGATTTTATAGCATAGCTTTCAATCATTAAAAAATATCCCTGAGATAGTTCAGATTCTCCTTTCCTTCCATCCTGTCTTACACATACTTACTTCATAGACTTTTTAATTGTGGCAAATCACCTTACACCAAGTCACAGAATACAGAATAATTTCAATGCCTGACATTGCCAATTTTACCCATATAAAGTTGAGTAATATGGATCCATTTGTTTATATGTTTTTATACAGTTCTGATTTTATCTTTCCATTAATTTTCTTTTTATTGTCTACCTCCAAATATATTAATGATATAGAGAACATGAATCTTGTGGCTTACTCTGAAATTGGTATATATGCAGCAATGAGATTGCTGGATCATATAGTAGCTCAATTTTCAGTTTCTTGGAAAAATAAAAGATTTGGAAGCAACCTAATTGTCCATCAGCAGAAAAAGGGATAAAGAAAATGTGGTACTATACACAATGGAGTATTATTCAGCCATACAAAAAGAATGAGATCCAGTGATTTCCAACAGCATGATGGAACTAGCGATCATGTTATGTAAAGTAAGCCAGGCACAGAAGGACAAACATTGCATGTTCTCACTAATTTGTGGGATCTAGAAATAAAAACAACTGAACTCATGGACATAGAGAGTAGAAGGATGGTTAACAGAGGCTGGGAAAGGTAGTGGGGGCATGGCAAGGAAGTGGATATAGTTAATGGTTTAAAAAAAAATAGAAACAATGATTGTGACCTACAATTTGATAACACACTAAGATGACTGTAGTCAATCATAACTTAATTATATATTTTTAAATAATTCCAGAGTGCAATTGTATTGTTTGTAATTCAAGTGATGAATGTTGAGGGGATGGATAACCCATTCTTCAGGATTGGCTTATTCCAGAGTGCATGCTTGCATCAAAATATCTTACATACCCCATAAATATATACACCTATTATGTCCCCACAAAAAGCTTAAAAATAAAGAAAAAATTATGAAGAGTCTATACCAAGAAGGAAATAATCCTTATCTTCCAAATTATAGTTTTTCTTTTACAAGGTTAAGTTTTAACTTTTTTAATCTCTCTATCTCTCTCTCTGCTACACAAATACACACACACACACACACACACACATCTTGAAACACACACATAGACAGGATAATATTCTGACCAAACATAACTTTGGAGATATTAAATTACAGTTTACCATCCAGATTGTCAGGTCTGAAACTTATTAGAAAATGAAGTATCAATCATCTAATATTTGGAAAAAAATTGTAAGCATGTATCATGGCAGTTATTGATAATATGCACTTTAAGAACTATAGACTTTAAAGCTGTTTTAAATGTCTATTAACTAGGAATTTTTATAATCTTGCTATTTTATAAAAACAGTTAAATCAGAGTTAAAATGTAATGTATTGCTGCACTAATTTAGAATGTGTCATGGATACCATAGATATGTATGGATGGATATACATGCATAGATCCTTTATTTTTACAAACTTCACTGAATTATAGCATTTACTTTTACTCCAAGTGGGAAAATGGGAAAATTCTCATTCCTTTTTAACTCACGAATTATGGTAAGCAAATACCCTGTAGCCCAGTTGTAGGCCCAGCACATTGCTAATGTCCAGAAAATTATTCCTTGAAGCTAGTAATTAGTAGAAGTGGGTTTAGACTTTTACTAGGATAAATGCAACTTTGATTTTATGATGAGATTTATATTTAATGTTGAAGACTTGTTTGATTAACAAGACTGGGGAGTCTATTAAGGAAAATAACCAAGACTTGTAGCCTGAAGATCTAGATCAGGATAATTAGGGAATCCAAATGAGCCTCAAGCCCTAAGTTAACGGTATTGCTCCAAAATTTTTATCACTGCCTTTATATTCATCTCTGGACTAGTCACTTTCAGTGCATGGAAAAACATTAGGTGCATGTATTTATAAATTATCGAGGATAGTATCCTACTCAAGCACAATACTGTATGCATGCATTTGAGTGTCATATAAGGATTAAGATTTTGAATTACCGTAAAACAGTAAGTTACTGAACTCCTAGAGGCCAATCCTAAATAATAAAAAGAAAATATAGTCACTATCTATTGTTCACCTAATAAGTACCTGACACTATACTAGGAACTAGAAAGTGGGTGGTGGGAGTTAATGAGTCTGTGAGTCAATTGTTTTTATATATTTTATATAAATATATGTATATATTTATATATATATATGTTTGTGTGTATAATTACCATTATAATTATTGAGCATCTACTATGTGTCAAGCCATGTAATGGACACAATATACTCTTCAGTAGTATGCAAAATTAACATACACTTTGACCCCATGGAGTTTGCAATGTAACAAGGAAAGTTTACGTTAAACTGAATGTTACAAAGAAGAATGCCAGAAGAGCAGGAACGCTTTCAGGAAGAAATAATTATTTGAGATGTTTATGAACTTCACCTACATTTTCAGTCTTGTAGATAAAAACATACTGCTCTTTATAGAAAATCCCACTGTGGACTCATATGCACAGATAGGGTACACACAGGGATTGTTTTCCCACAGCTGAAATAAACTGACATTGAATATCAGCCACCTTCACCTAATCTCTTAAATAGACACACATACTTACAGAATGCTTGGACTAAATTAGCCTATGATTCAGTGTGAAGACAATTTAACCCCAAGTTAAATTGGCAACTTGTTCCCCCTTGGTTCACTTTAATTGTGCTAATTACCAAAACCTGAGTATGTGATCAAGCTGGGCACAGAAGGTGTTAGAAAATTTCCACGTATTATTGTTTACTTTTCAAGTCTCTAAACCTGAAGAGCAAAAAAGGCAGGTGCTTTTAGTACCATTTTATGGATGAGGACACCAAGACTCATAGTGAATAGCCCACCCAAGATCAAAAACCCATGATAAGAGCTATTTCCAAACCTCAAAGCACAAATGTCTTGGCTATGAACTCTCGTCTCTCTGCTGAGTCAGATTACTTACTATTATATACTTTGCATCATTACATAAAAGAAAACTGCTCCGTTACATGCACTTTAAGCCTTTTAGCTATATTGTATCAAAAACACAAGATCAATTCAAAAATAAAAATTGCATTAAAATTTATAAATTTGAGATATTTACTTGATTGTATTCATGACTCAGCAAGTAGTAATGTAATGCATGCATGTCACAGATATTATTCCCTATAAAATAATAAAATAGTGCATTCCTGGGTAAAATTCTATTCCCAGGCCTACAGAGAAAACGTCAGTTTAAATTAAATTCTGCTTGCTCCCATAAAATAAAATAGCCCCATGTATTTAAATTACAAAAACAGTAGCATTTCTATTATGTAAATTTATGTCCCAAATGAGTGTAGTAGACAGTGCATATGCCACCACTGATATTTGTGACTAGGCAACTGGAAACATGTAACCTGCAAATATCTATAATACTTATATTTATAATTTCAAATATCTACAATACAGAAAGCCAAACAAGAAGTATAGGTTGACCAAAAAAAAAAAAAAAAAAAAAAAGAATAAACCCGCCACATGCAGAACTGCAGCAGCTCAATAAAGCATGCTGCTGTCATTCTGTGGTAGATCATACTTTTACTGTAACTAAGAACCAAGCAACTCTAGAAGATGTAGGTGTGCATTCATTCATGTGTGCACACATACATATTTTTGTTTTCTCATTTTTACTGATAATAACAGTAATAGTCATTGCAGAAAAATCAGAAACTGAGTTTTTAAAACCCTAAAAATTTTACAACCATTCAGAAGTAAATGCTACTACCTTTTTACCACATTTCCTTGCAGATCACCAATTGTATATCAGATTTTTAAAATGTATTTATAATGATTATTTCCTCAATGCCATCTATTCTTTAGAATATACTTGAATCACTGTACTATAATTCATTTAACTATTCCCTTTTTAATGGCAGTTATGAATTTGTCCAGCTATTTTTCTTTTAAATGTTTGCAAATTCAGTAGTTTGAAATAATATCCCAATGATTTATTTACATTTTATTTATTTAATTACTTGTGAGAGAGAACAAGCGCCTCAATGTTAGTTGACTATTTTCATCCTTGTATTAGTTGGTTATTTGAGCATGTTCTTTATTTTATGGAGAACACTATCTTCTTTCTCTAAAAATAACAACTATCGAAATTTACGAGCACATTACTGATGAAACATATTCATAACATATTTGGCAAATAAAATAATGTGAGAGTCTCATGACAACCCTTCCAATATGATAACTTAGAAATAATTTATTTTTAAGTTGTCTTAACTAACAAATGTTGCCTTTCAGGGGTAACATAATAATAAAAATGCATTTGAATCCAAAAGATGCAAGAATCTTTGTGTCCAGCTCCCATGGGTAGACAATATAAGCTACTGAAAACTGCCTGATGCATTTTTAAAAAGGATTCTTTTTACTCCTTAATGATTCATTCTGCTGGATTTTCATATTCATATTAACAGTTAACTATTTCTAAGTCATTAAGACAGGACTTATGAATCAGAATGTGATCTTTGTACCAGTGATTCATTTAATAAAATTATTTATGATACTACAGAATTGATATTTTGAAAAATATGAAAAAATTTCTTAGCTTATATAAAAAATCTTTAAATGATACGAAATACTGTATTTTACCATTATTACTTCTAATAATAACACCAAACTTTGCATTTATCTTACCTGACCTTCACAGCAATCCATAGACATAGAAAGAAGAGACATTTTCATACTATTTTTATAAAGAAAGAAAGAAAGATCCAAAAGACATTGAGTAAAATCCCAAGGTCCTATGGTTAATTAGTAACAGGGAAGAGGCTGAATATTTACCCTTCTGATTCTAAATCCTTTGTTCTCTTTTCCTTAACACTACTGACCCACCTTCCACATAATTATAGCATCATTCTAAGTTTCTGTTAATACCCTATTTGGTCTACAGGTCATGTTCAACTACACCTCTGTGTTTATCACCAATCTATGAAAGCAAAAGACAGGAGCTTTCAAGTGAAAGCTTCTTACAGAAACTTAGAGGGTGAACTGTCCTTTCAAATAATGTCTGCTAAGGATAAGTCTCTGGGTTAGCCTGATCTGTTTTGTGCTCTCATCTGTAGCATTACTCAAACAGTTCTCTGAGCCAGGAAGCCTGGAAGCCTGGAAGCCTGGAAGCCTGGAAGCCTGGAATGAATGCTTTCATTCATTCTTTCTTTCTCCTTTCTTGCTTCTCTCTCTCTCTCTCTCTCTCTGTCTGTCTCTCTCTCCCTCTATCTCTCTGTCTCCCTATCTCTCTCATCTGTCACCACCCACCCCATTCTCCAAGGCCCACCTCATATGCCATAGATCTTTCTCATTATCTTCCACAAATTGAATGTGATAATTCTTGTCCCTGAACAAATACTACTGAGTAAATTTATCTTTTATTTCAAATCTATGCAAGTTGTCTTACTCCCTTATTTGACTATGCAATGATTTATGGTTGTGTCTCAAATGTGAAAGTGTTCAATATCATTAAGAAAAATAATGTACAGATACACATCTGGGGAGGTATTGGCATAGACAATTGATATAGGCATATGAGCCTCTAAAATGGGTTAATGTCACAGAACCAGAACTACTCATGAGTATTAAAGTACAACCTACTTTCCTAATTGTCACATGTAGCTGAAAGCAACTTCCAAAGATATGAATAATTTGCACTGGAGCCTTCCAGAACCTGATTACACTTTCAAAATGCATCCAGCTTTGACTTTAATGACAAGTTCAGTTATTATTTGTCTAACTTCAGTGATGACAATGTGTGTTATTGCCTCCTTCTAATTGTAACTTTCTTCCTGTTTGAATATGTCCCACAGCATAAGTTATGCCTATTTCAGCAATAGAAGTAAAATCACTTTTGCCCCAATGACATTTGGAACTGACTTCCCAATCTGCTCCAGGATTTACTCTAGGTGTTGCTTCCCTAACATAGATCTTTCAAACTGAAGAGCTTCAATCTTTTTCGGTACATAGTGCTGGAGTTGTAAATAACTGCTCAAAAGTCAACTGTCATACGCTGGAGACCCTAAACAAGAAATTATGTGTAAAGAAAAGATTTCTCCTCCTTCCTAGGCCTGTTAATTCATCAGCAAAAGTAAGGAATTATAGCATAGAAGGGGTTTCCAAGTCTTACTGTGCAGAGTCACCTGGGAAGCTTTTATTTTTATAAAAAACACAGTTTTTAAATCCTCATCCCAGTCCCATTGAATGAAAATTTCCAGGGATCATTCTGATATATCTAGTCCATAGATCCCTGTTGAGATACAATAGATTAAATGGTCTCTAAGGTCTCAGGCATCACTGGAGTTTTATAATCCATGAATATTTATGAAATCCAAATGATGATAAAAATGTTTTTTTGTCCATCTAGACCCATCAGGCAAGGCAAACAATGCTCAATTTAATATCAGGACACTTTGAATAGATTGTAGCTTTTTCATGACTGTGTAATCTCAGACAAGTCCTTTCCTCTTATGGCTTCAGTTTTCTCATCTATAAAATAAAATAATTGGATCAAAGCATAATCTAATCTGTGATGCCTTGAGAGTTGTGCCTGTAGAAGTTCAAATAAGACAAATGACGATAAGGCTAACCCAAAGACTTGTGCCACCAGAGGAAATGCTGTTGACTGTCTCACATGGGTACGTCCATTATCATGATGCCAAAGCCTGGGATGTACTCTGCAGCCTTTTTGGCTCAGTGATCTCAGTTATTAGCACTCAGAGTGTGGGTAGACTCACATTGTGCTGGCTCAGAAGACTGATCAGAAATACAAATAATTAATTGGCAGTGAAAAACAGGACTATGATTATAACTAGGCACTGTAGATGAGGCATCTTTTTTTTCTATGGACTTTCTCTATGTAAAAAATACAGCATGGGAAGCTACTTATAATGAAAATGCAAGGAACTTAATTATAATGAGAAAAACATATAACTGAAAGAAAAATAGGCAATAAATTACTTCGGTGAGAGCAGTCTCTTTTTGACAGTAGGATCTACCTAGAAAGACCCATAACTGACAGTACTCTTTTGGTGAGCCTAGAACCATAACAAAGGGAGTAAAATGAATTAGCAAAAAAATGTGAGTACCTCTCTTACTGTTTTGATTTAAACTCCCTTTAGCATTTCCCGAATTAGCTCAGAAACTTCCACAAATGTAGACTTGCAGGAAGTGTTCAATATATATCTGCTTTTTAGGATCTGAAAAAGACAAGTAGGGCAGCCATGAGGTAGAGTGAAGCAGTAATGAGAAATAAGTTGAAGGACAACTCATGAAGAACTCCAAATTCCATAACAATGAGTATAAACAGAATTTGTAGGTATGAAGAACTATAGAACATCAAATTTCAGCACATAAGTGGCACGTCTTGCATAGAATTGAACCAGAGTCAAATGGTGATATCTTGAAACATTAGAATGAATATTGAACACTACCCAATATATGGTTAGTGATTAGAGTATTCAAGGGTGTTCGTGCGATATTCTGTGAAAGTCTTGTAGCAACATATAGTATTTTAAAAGGGATAGATGTTGGGAGTGGGTATAATTCAAAGTGAGGTCTCAATTTCAAGTTAAGTAAAATAGTGATGTATATCTTAACTTAATGAACTCCCACCGGACAGAAAATGGCATAATTTGAGCAATAATAACTTCGTGGTCAAAAAAACACATCACATGTGTAAAAATAAATAAATTCACAATGATAAAATCTTTTTAGATACCATTGGAAGTTGCTAAGGCATCAACTCATTTTTCTGAAAACAGATGAAGTAGAAAACTTAAGCATTCATCTTCTCTTTCCAGATGAAGTGCATTTTAAGATAAGCTAGTGATTAAGGAGAGAAATTTATTCTTTGTTGAACTGATAGATTCAAAAGGAATGATAGAATGAGAAAATCTCCATTTGGTATACCCTAAAGGCATTATGTATCTTGACAACAATAATCAATTAATTCTAAAAAAACTTAGTTGAAGTGTTGGTGAGAAATTTGATGATGGAAGGTTCAGGTTGACATCATCTGAACCCACAATGACAGTTTGCATTACTGGAAGTAGACCAATTAGACATTATATGCCTCTAAGGTAATGTAATGGAAAGTACACACCACCACTCACTAAATATTCTTGCCTAAAATTGGACCAAAATACAATTAGGGATCTAGAGCCACACACAATTTTATGGGAAATACCAGGAAAAGAGGAGTATATTAAATGAGGTCATGAGGAAACAATCTGTGATATTCAGAATGTGGGATGGTCTATAGGACAAATTGTCTGGTTTCGCTCTCAATCAATTGCATGATCTGAGGGATATTTGAGTATAGATGATATTAGATAGTGTTAAATAATTTAATTAATTTTCTTAGGATAATAAGTTAATGTTATTAAGTATGATAATGACATAGTGATATGTAAAATATATTTAAAATATTATTTTCAGTTAGAGATGGGTATTTAAGTATTTTCTGGTAAAATAACACAGTGCTGTAATATTTTATAAACCCCTCTCAAATATAATTAAAAAGAGTAGTTGGGCAATAGAAGCCTCAAAATTCCAAAGTAATGATGGTCATTGACTGTACATGATGGATACATTGTAACTAATTACTGTTCTCTTTACTTTTGTGTGGATTCAAAAATTTGCATAATAAAATGTTTTTTAAGATTACTGAATATGAATTGATCTGACTAGAGCAGAACAGGTGGACAACACCTATCCAAGAGGTACTACAGAGTAGCAAATCAGGGATGCCCCTTCTAAAAGTTGTAATGCCATGCAGAACTTCCTCTAACATAGCACTTATCACTCTAGATAATACTTATCTACTTAAGTGCCAGTTTCCATATATTATGTGCTGCTTATTGTTTAGTTTTTGCTATAGATTGATTATCTATTTCCATGTTGTAATATTTTCCATGAATCTGGCTTACTTGGACTTCTTTACCCTTTGGCTTCCAACTACTGTTGGCCAAAGGGAAATACTGGTAAGAGATCTGAGCTTGGAAGGATGTAATGAAGTATTAATTCCTCTGTTTCCTTCCCTTATAGGCTGCAAGTTGTCTGGGCTGATTTGTCTATCTGTTAATAGCTCCCATGGTCAATACTTTCATACAGATAGAACTTTTACTGTGGGTTCCAGAAAGTATTTCTTCCCCTTGTCCCTTTATGCCTAGGAGTAGTAGTAAATTTTGAATATGCCATTTGTTTCTTTGCTAAGACCCTGACTGATAAAGACTATAAGCTTCATTAAAGCTTACAAGTTGTCTCAGTGTCTTTTGTTCATTATGATACCTATAATATATGACTGCCTGGCATTTAGGAGACAAAAAATAAATATTAGTTTAAAAAAAAAGAAAAATAGAAGGATATGGATAAAATCCCATATTAATTTCCGATTTTAAAAATAGTAACTGAGAAATAGAAAAATACATACTTATTTTATTATTTTAAAGAGAGTCCATTCATTAGTCAGCTTCATGTTAAAATTTAAAAGTTAGCCACTGTATTTAAAATGCCATGACAAAGATAAAAAGACATGATATTAAAATCACAGAGTCCTCAAATTATCATTATTTTCAAGTCATGTATTTATACCCTGATAAAATGCTAGTAAAACAATGTCAACTCTTACAAATAAACAAATAAGTGTAATGCAAGTCTATTTTATAAATTGACAAAATTATTATAAAGTTCTCATGGAAGAATAAATACATGAAATTAGAAAATAAATTTCAAAACAGTAAGTGGGGAATTAACTTCACTAAAAATATATATAATTAAAACAGGATATTAGTAGAATTCCCCTGCTGATAACAGTGAACTAATGATTTGTAATTAATCACTCTAAGAACAAGTAGAAAACTTGTACTATGCTAAACAAATGCTATAAATATATGTGATATTTTCAACTTATTGCTTCATCAGAATACCTAAGAACTAGAAAAGTTATACTATATATATATGCTAAATAATAGCTTATATATACATATATATATAATATTTTCAATGTACAGTAGGTTTATGTGGATGTAACCCAATCATAAGTCAAGGAGCATATTAAATGTCACATTTGTAGCAACATAAAGTAAAAAAAAGAAAAAATTGTCAGCCAAATCATTGTAAGCCAGCAACCACCTGTAGTTTAGACAACTATAAAGCAAATAATGAGTAATTCCTAATATATAATTAATTACATTAAATGTAAATACAATAAATATTTCAACTGAAAACTAAGTTTATCAGACAGGATACAAGGAACAAAGAAAATTATAACTAGGTGGTGCTAATGAAAGTTATATTTTAAACATATGGCTAGAGACACTTTTAAAGCAAAAGGTTGTGAAAGATAAATTATACAAATACTAACCAACAGCAAGTTAGTGTAGATACATAAAAAGAAAATAGACTTTAGGAAAATTAATTATCATACACTAATTCTAAATGTATATGCAACTAAAGACATATTCTTAAAATATAAAAAGCAAACATAACCGAATTAAAGAACATATAGACAAATACATAATTATAATTAAATTTTTAAACACCTCTCAGTAACTGATGTAACTATTAGATAAAATTATCTTGATGTAATTGACATGTGTAGAACACTGCCCAACAATGTCAGAATAAATATTATTTTAAAGTGAACAAGGAGCATTTTCCAAAACTACACACGTTGTTCCATAGATCAATTTTCAATGAATTTTCAAGAAATGAAAGTCATATAAAATATACTCAGCATAGAGTGATATAAAGCAATAAATATGTAAATTCTCAAATGTGTGAGATTTAAGTAATGGACTTTTAAATTATCTGTTATTTAAAGATAGAATTTAGAATGTATTTGGAACTGAATAATAATAAAGATGGTATATATCAAAACCTGAGACAATAATAAAACTAAGCTTACAGGGAAGTTTAAGCCTTATATGTGCATTTCAGGCATAAACATCCATCACAAGAAGTTATTAAAGGAACAGCAAATTAAACACAAAGGATAGTCTCAAATAAAAATTAAATGTTACAAAAACTCAGCTTCTTTTTGCCATTGAATTAACAAGTAAGATCCAAAATGTTTATAAACAGGCTTTAGTTAGTGTCTAGGCTAAAGATAGCTTCAGATAACTGACATCAGATATCAATTTTCAGACATCACTAAAGATCACCATTTATGCCCCATGTAAACAGTGACCTACCTATCCATCACCACCACTTCACCACCTCTAACCAAAGACTGGAGCAGGTAAGAGGAAAAGAGTCAACAGTGTCACTGACCTTGTGAGTAATGTGAAATTTATGCTTCCATGTTTTACTTTCACTACTTCAGCATTTGGGGAGGGCAGTTACTTTCTCTTTTCCTGGTAGTTAGACAAGGGGAGGCTACAAGAAACTTAATCATAAAGATTGGTGGTGTCTATTCAAAGGACAGACTGCCAATTCTCTCCTCAGATGAAAATTTGCAAAACTGATGAAACTTCAGGGCCATCTCCTGCTACCAAACAAGTGAGATGAATGTTCTAAGAGGATTTTTTTTAATTTTTAAATTTTAATTATTATATATATAATAGTTGTACATATTTATGGAATACATGTGCTATTTTGATAGAGGTATACAATGTGTAATGATCAAATCATGATAATTTGGGTATCTATTACCCAAAGTATTT
The DNA here is from genome assembly GCF_024542745.1 of Macaca thibetana thibetana. Taxonomy (NCBI): domain Eukaryota; kingdom Metazoa; phylum Chordata; class Mammalia; order Primates; family Cercopithecidae; genus Macaca; species Macaca thibetana. Next base: position 4,159,252 of record NC_065599.1, on the reverse strand, counting down.
ATTATATCTTTGTGTTAGGAACATTCCAATTCCACTCTTTTAGTTATTTTCAAATATACAATAAATTACTGTAGGTTTCTTCCTTGAGACAAGGTCTCACTGTATTGTCCATGGTGTGCAGTGGTGTAATCTTGGCTCACTGCAGCCTCCAACTCCAAGGTTCAAGTTAATCCTCTCACCGTAGCTTCCAAAATAGATGTGACTACAGATGCATGCCACAATGTCTGGCTAACTTTTTGTACACTTTGTAGAGACAGAGTTTTGCCTTGCTGCCCAGGCTGGTCTCAAACTCTGAGCTCAAGTGATCCACTTACTTTGGCCTCCTAAAGTGCTGGGATTACATGTGTGAGCCACCATTTCTGGTCTAAATGACTGTTAACTCTATTCGCCCCGTTGTGCTACGAAACACTACATCTGATTCCTTCTATCTAACTGTATGCTTGTACCCATTAGCCATTCCTTCTTCAATATACCTCCACACTGCCATTCCAAGCCTCTGATAATTATTACTCTACTCTCTGTCTCTATGAGATAAATGTTTTTGTTTCCAATATGAGACTAAGAACACGCAATAATTGTCTTCCTGTGCCTGCCTTATTTTACTTAACAAAATGTCCCCTAGTTCCATCCATGTTATTGAAAATGACAGAATTTTCTTTTTCTGCCTGTATAATATTCAATTTTGTGTTTGTACACATTTTCTTTATCCATTCATCCATTTGTGGGCACTTAGGTTAATTCCATATCTTGACTTTTTGTGAATAGTGCCCCAACAAATATGGAAGTGAAGATACACTTTTTATTTGTGACAATGTCTCACTGTGTTGTCCAGGCTAAAGTGCAGTGGTACCATCTTGGCTCACTGCAGCCTCTACCTCCAAGGCTCAAGTTATCCTCCCACTTCAGCTTCAAGAGTAGATGGGGCTACAAGTAGACATCATGATGCCCGGCTAATTTTTCTGTACTTTTTGTAGAGACAGCATTTTGCGGTGTTGCCCAGGCTCGTCTCAAACTCCTGAACTCAATATACTGAGTTCATTTATTTTGGATATATATCTACCAGTGGGATATCTGGAATCACATGGTAGTTCTATGATTAGTTCTTTTGAGGAACCCTCATATTATTCTCCATAGAGTCTCTACTATTTTCCATTCTCTAAGGAGATTCTTGATAGAACTTGATATGTATGTGAACATGAAAACTAGTGTCTACATTTCTGAAAATTTCTGAAGGTTAAGAAATTGGAGGAATAGTAACCAATACAAGGCAGGCATGAAAGGACTGCAGGGTAATAGGACAAGAATTTGTCAGGGGAGGAGGGGTATGGAGTGATAGCATCAGACAGGTCCTTCCTAGTTCTCATAGCTACAGGTAAATGAGCAAAAACGATAGACGTGGTGCAGGTTCCATTGGGTGACCCAGATAAACACCAGTTTATGAGATGTGCTACCTAGAGAAAGAGTTGGTGGGTACACTGCTGACAATACATTTTCACAGGGATCAAAATGAAATATGGACCACTCTCCCTCTCCTTCTCCCTCTCCCTCTCCCTCTCCCTCTCCCTCTCCCTCTCCCTCTCCCTCTCCCTTTCAGGGTTTATGAGACCATGGAGCTGAAATAAGACTGGTGAACATCCAGAGAAACTACACACATTAACTGTGAGAAAACAGTAACACTTGAATAGGCCACTAGTAGATGAAAACAGATTAAACGAGAGCAAGAAGGAGGATGGTTTCTGTCCACCTACAATGAACCCTGGCACACTGGTCCCTCCTTGGGCTTTTCCCCCTAAAAAAGTCAGACTCAGGAAACAGGGAGAGAACATACCGCTGGACCTGCCTAAAGGTGGAATGATGGGTGAGGTAAAAGAACAGACTACTCTTTCCTCTTTCCTCTGGGCATATGTGACCTCACACTAAATATATGAGAAAGAGAGAAGTTGAAATTAGACTTGAATTGGAGACTGAATTGCAAACTCTGTTGGATTGAAAGTAACACAAAGTGGTGGAATTCACCCTAGTTAGCATTTATGGATGTGAGTCAAAAATTAAAAGCAGTGATTTTTTTTAAAAAAGAGAACCATTTCATCTCATCTCCATTATGCTGACACTTCTTAATAAATTTGTTATATTTGTTATTTTGAGTGAAAGGAAAACTCATTTTATACAAGCCCACATACAGGTTGTAGTAAACCTCTGATATGTATGAATAAATACCTACATCTACACCTATGTCTCTTTATAAATTCTTGAGTAAGGCAGTCACGTGCATGCTGTCTTTCTTTTTTTTTTCTTTTCTTTTAACATGGAGTCTCGCTCCGTCACCCAGGCTGGAGTGCAATGGTGCAATCTTGGCTCACTGCAACCTCTGCCTCCTGGGTTCAAGTAATTCTCCTGTCTCAGCCTCCCAAGTAGATGGGACTACAGGCGCCTCCCCATTGCCTGGTTAATTTTTGTATTTTTAGTAGAGACGGGGTTTCTCACCTTGTTGGTCAGGCTGGTCTTGAATTCCTGACCTCACGTGGTCCACCTGTCTCACCTTCCCAAAGTGCTGGGATTACAGGCATAAGCCACTGCACCTGGCCACACATGCAGTATGTCTTCTATCATTTCTTTGACACATACAAATGGGCCTTGGTCCAGGAGCACTTCCTTACCAAGAGATAAAGAATCCTCACAGCCTGTCCTACACTTGTCACCTTGTGTGGGGGAATTTTTCTGTTTTAGACTCAATGTTCACTCCTTTAGACTGGCCAACCCCAGTGGGGAGAAGGTAAAGTCCTTCTTCTGTGACACAAGAGGGGTGTGTGGAGGCCAATTGCCTGTGTCAACTGCCAAGAGGGACCCATTGGCCATGGGGGACTTCAGTGGCACCCAACACTGAAGCTGATCTTTCTCTGTTTCTTCTCTATGCACCAGTGCTTGACTGCCTTGTGTTTTCCTCAGTGACTCCAATACCAAGAGGATGTGAGCAGGAGTGCTCAGACTTCCACTCTTGATAATAAGCAGCAGATGCAACTTGCTCAACATGAAAATAATAATCAGTAGATAAACCATATGCATAAATACAAACTAAAACTAAGGTGACACTACCTTTCGGGAAACAGTCTGTGGTGCTAGGCACTGTGTTCAATGCTTATTTAGTTATCACTACAACCTTTTGTTGTAGGTATTACTCTTTAGCAATGAAAGCGGAGGTTCCGGTTGGTAAAGTGATTTGTTTGAAGACTTACACTTTGTATGTAGTAAACGCTGGACATGAATTCAATTTATTCTCACTCCAAGGCCCATGCAATAAATCATTTGAAAAATGAAGATGTCTTTTCAGTTTTGAGTAACCTGGCTGGAAACTACATGGCCATATCCGAGTTTACCTCATCCTCACTCCAATTTCCCTGAACAAGGAAGAGATAATACAGTTGTCTTTTCCAATATGGAATCCATGTTTCTGGAAAAAGAGTCAGGGTCTGCACGATGAATTTCCTGTTTCCTCTAGATCAAGGGTTGCCTGCCCTGTGACCTATGTGTTAAATTCTGACTACTCTCTCTTTGTGTATGCTTTGTGAGACAGGATTTTTATTTCACATATTTAAATGGCTAAAAAACATCAAAAATGAATTGTATTGTGATGTGAAAAGCACAGAAGATTCAAATGTCCTTGTTTATAAATCAAGTTTTGTCAGAACACAGTCACATGAATTATTTTACATATTGTCTATGACTGCTTTTGTGTTGCATCAATAGAGTTGAGTAGCTGAGAAAAAGACCTTAAGGCCTGTCAGGAATATCTGGCCCTTTACAGAAGGAGATTACCAGCCTCAAACTTAGCAATCCTGGATCATAGTTGCTTTAAAAGAGGATGGGTAGGGGGTACTGTAGTCAAATGCTTTATTTTTCACTTATCGTTTTTTCCATATATATTGACATTTTAAAGTCTCAGAAAAGTCCTACAATGTTATGAACTTATTTCGCCATGAAAGACCTTTCTTCTCTTTTTTTTTTCTTGTCTTTCTTTTTTTTTTTTTCTTTTTAACACTAACACTTCATAGTTCCCCATAAAATAAAATCTGAAGAACATCATTTTGAAAACACTGAAGTAGATAATCACTGGCATTATTTTTTCCTTTCATCCTTTTATTTTCCCCTTCATAAGTCACTGTGGATATTTCTTCTACTGTTATGGTAATATATAAAATGGGACAATTAGTTCACAAATTATTTGCATTGGTTTAGGGTATAGCCTTTATAATTTTTTTAAACTAAGAAAATAAATAATCAAATAACATACTAATTACTGAGGCTTAACTGGATACTGAACTTGGATAAATTTTTTGGAAGATTATGAGCTATGTATTTCTCACATGCCACAATGAGGAAACTACAATGAAAGGTCAGAATTACAAATGTTAATATTTTACAGAACTATCACTTCTCAGATTCAGAAGTGTATGTAACCTGATTTTATTGTGTAAGTGATGTTTATTTCTATGAACTATATATAGATTGGTTCTATACAAGCTTTAATGGAGAAAGTAAAAATGATGTTAATTTTCTTTTTGTGTATGACCTAAAGGAATCTAAATTTATGAAGTCACTAATAGAAATAAAATTAAAATATGAACGTTTTATTTTAATAATACCAAATAACTACCGAATGGAAGCCTGTTGTAGAAATTAATTTAGCTACCTCCTGATTTCAACCACTTTTGAAGGAAAGAACTCTGAGGCCTTCTGAGACCAGTAGGAGCATCTCACAAGGGGGTCATCTGGGACAGTCACATTAGAAGCCTTCCAAATTAGATGGTAAGCTTGTTGAAGACAAGTTTCATGCTTTATATAACCTAGTAGCTTCTTCATTGCTTAGCACAGTACAAAACAGAAGGCAAGTACTCAGTCATTTGAGTATTTAAAACATTTCAGATTTCCTTTATATGCCAACTTCAAATTTAAATTACCATAACACTTAGTTTTAGGAAAAATGACTTTCTATAAACTTTTAGAATTCTGGACCATATAAATATGTAACTAGTTACTGCTACCTAGTCATACATTCTATAGGCATGTTCCTTAACATTGTTCTATTAATTTGTGAAATAAAGACTGGTGATTTCTCTATAGGTTTCTTTTCCATTAAACATCTGTCTTTCACATATATGTATAAATCTCTTTTTTGAAAATAAAAATAAAATACTATACAGATACAAATCGCTATTATATTTTGCTTAGTTGGAAGGCCTTTATTTCTTCTTATCATATTTTTAGAAATTTGTATAGGCGATACATCTCATGACGTATCATGATGTATACACTTCAATCTATAAATAGAGCATTATCTTATAGAAATTACAACATTGTAGAGATTATTGGATCAATTTCCAAATTTTTCCATGCATGTTTTTCTAAATGAATAAAGACAATAATGAATAAATGAATAATCGAATATTATGTCAATTGATAATTTGATTTTCACTAAATCTCTGATCAATATTATTTTAGAGATCTTAAGAGGAAAATTAATGAAGATATTGTAATTATACTCTTCCTTTTCAGAGTATTTTGATAATCATTTGTATGAAGAAAGTCAGACATTGATTATGCTATATCTGGAACATTCTCTTTTTAATTTCTCTAATAAGGGAAAGATCATTCTTGGCTCAAAATTATGGAACATGAGGGAATGGTAGACATTGGCTTAATGACAGAGGAATATTCATCTACAAAAACCACTTGTCAAATCCTGGATTAAGCTATCTAGAGAAAGGTAATCCAAGCAACATGATTAAATCATGCTTTATAGAGACCAGTGCAATTATGGATTGGGTATATTAAAATAGGCTTAATAACATCTACCTTACTTGAAACTTTCGGTTATCTATTGGCTACAGGCCATGGAAGTTCAATGAGAAGCAACAGAATCATTAGCACCAATTCCTTTAAGGAGAAGAGTGAAAACATTTGGCAATCTTGAACCCACTTTATTGTAAAAAACTTGGGTTAACACTAGATCCCTCTGACACCCACACTGAGCTGTGTCTCATTCAGATTATATGTCGAGGCTGTGGCTGTGTTTTCATTTGATTTTGGAGAAAAGGAGTTACATGAATGATCTGAGTTGGAGTTGTGTAGCATGGAATTTTTCAGCATTTTAAAAGAGCATTGAAGTATTTTTAAAAGTTGAGGAAGAGTTTGATTTGTAGATGAGGAGTGTCAATGCATCCGGGGGTTAAGAAGACGACAAGCAAATAGGTGGACATTTGATGCTAAGATATTTAGGTCATGACATATAGGCCTGTGTAGCCTGGCTATAAATAATATGGGAGTTAATGAACCATCTCTGGACTCAAAGTGACTATTTCACCTTGGGAAAGTTACCTATACTTTTTGAGTCTCAAATTGCACATCTCAAAAGTGAAAGCTAGTAAGAAACTTGTTTTGAAGATTAAATTAGATAATGTACATAATGGGCTTAAAACAGTTAATGGCACCTTGTCAGAAATCATCAGCAAAATGTACTATTAATATTATCACTATGATTATTATCATTTAGAAGGATAATATGAGAAAAAATGGTTTGCAGTCAAATTGTAACTGACTCTGAAATTAATGATAAAGAATTTGTCTTCTATTTTATATAGTAAGGAGCTTTTGTCTGTTTTGAGGGATAAAGCAAGAAAAATTTTTAAAAGATGGAGCAAAATTGTATACTCTCATGGAAGAAATGCTCAGCAATAAGTAAAAAGAAAAAGTCTGTTCTTTAAGTCAATGAACATAGACATGTCTCCAATGAGAAACTCAATTTAAATATTAATAGATCATATCTTGGTTGTGTCTCAAGTCCCAATTCTTTGTTTCTAAGTTACAGTCTGTGTTAATACCAACTTTTGCAACATGCCAGTGAAATATGCTTCTTTGTACATCCATAGTGGTTTCCTTGTGGTATGCAAATAGAAATATGATAAAATAAAAACTCTGATGATTGACAAATTCAAAATCAAGAGTCTACAGCAACTTCAAGAGACCTCAAAAAATGTATTGTTGTTTTACTGTGGCCATTACAAATATCATATTTGATCACAAGTATATTTGCATAATGAGGATTACTTGATTTAACAAAGCATTCTAGCAGAGAAAAACTTCTTAAATGCCATAAATGCTCAGATCTTAGTTCTCTCTTGAACACTTCTTTGCTTCCTGACCTATCAGAAACACACTGAGATCATTTACTAATCTCTTCCTCTGTGTGTGTGTGTGTGTGTGTTTAAGAATCACTGTTAAAAGGGGAAATTACAAAGAAGGCTAAGATATTTCATTGACTAATAACTAACCTACCTTGAACATTATTAAAAAACTAAAATTAAATGTCAAAATATAAATAAAGGGAACCACATTTGTAGCTCATAAGGACCGATGAGGATAAGAGCAAGTTTCAAAAAGATAAATGCAGAAGAGACTATTAAAATCTAATTTACTAAAATAAAATATAAAACATTAGCAACAATATAGGGAAATGTTAAGCTTCAGTAGTACTAATCATACTTAAGTAATAATCTTAACTCATACCCACTATTTCTTAGTATTTTTTATTAGCTGAATTCTAGCTCCACACTTCCCTACTTTCCCTGACTGTTAGGCTCTTTTTACTGCATGAATTCTACCAGTTGGAGAAAAAAGCATGAAATAAAGCTCTGATAAACAGGTAAAGCGTGGGAGCCTGGAGGATATAAGACATTATGACAGGAAGTCTGAGGAGTTCCTATAAGTAGCAATGAGCAGAGTTCAGAGCCAAGGTGAATGCTAAGCAGACCTATAACACTGATGTGATAAATGATGCAGCAACAAAGTAATGATCATCTTTTCCATATTAATACATACTGCAAAGCACCTACACTGTAAAGACAGCAATTCCATCTTGAGGTTTAAACCTGAAGCTTAAATGGAGTCTATGATAATCCATTTTAATTGCCAAATTGACTGGGCCACTGGGTGCCCATATATTTAGTTAAATAATATGGTGGGTGTGTCTGTGAAGGTATTTTCAGATGGATTTGAGTGAGCAGACTGAGTAAAGCAGACTGACCTCCCTGATGTGGGTGAGCATCATCCCAATTAACTGAGGGCCTGAATAAAACAAAAAGATAGAATAAGTGAATTGTTTCTCCACCTTACTGATTGGACTGGGCATCAGTCATCTCCCTCTCTTGAACTGGGACTTACATAGTCAGCACTTCTCGTTCTCAGGTCTTAAACATGGACTAGAATTTACACCATTGGTTCTCCTTGTTTTCTAGCTTGCAGAGAGCAGATTGTGAGACTCTTCACAATAAAATATGGAATCGACTAATATTATTTTGGAGGCTGATATATATGTATCATATAGATACTATATATATCATATAGAAGAATGCATATATATTACATACATAAGAATCTTATATTATATGTATGTATTTTATTTGTTTTGTTTTTCTAGAGAACTCTGACTAATGCAGGGCCTAAGTTACTAGGATTTTAATCATTTGGGAACTATAATTGCAGATCAACTATACTAGCTATGTTTATAAAATGTCAGTTACAAACATGTACTACTGACCTAGTTTTACATACATTATGCTATTTAAACTTCATAACAAACCAGGAAAACAGCAAAGCTACTATAATCTCCATTTTAACATAGGGAAGAATCAACGTTCAAAGAGTTCAAATAATTAGCTACAAATCACACACTATCAAGTGGTGGAAGATGATTTGATTGTCTTTGACTCCAAATTCCTTCTTTTTTCATTTTTCCACACTGTCTCACTAAAATGAAACATAATGGTTGGTTGATGAATAGACTAATAAATAATTGATAACAGGAATACTCAGAGTTTTTGGCTTCAGCGTTAGTGACTTTGTGTTCTTACAAATAAGAAGATGTTTTTCTTATTTGTATGTTGCAAGATTTAGGGTGGAGTTTGGTTTCATTTCTCATATTAAAGGCCGGTTTTGTTCTCCTACTAAACATCTTTTCTCCACTGAAACCATGTTATACTCAGCACAGGGTCTAGAAAATCTGTTTGTTGTTGTTGTTGTTGTTGTTGTTGTTGTTTTTTGTGGTTGTGACTCATTTAGAGTAGCCTTGCAAATAGACAGATACCTTGAATGAAACTATTGATGTAGAGGCACTGCTCTCATTTCCTTTTTCATTTCTCTATACATTATTTTTAATTCTTCTAGCAGCAAGGATATTTTCCAAATAGTCTGTTAGTTTTTTTCACTGTACTGGAAATTTCAACCTCATGTGCTCCTGATGGGAATAGGCAGGAGATTATTTGAGTATATAACTAGAAAAACATACCCATTTTTATTTTCTTTCTCTAAAGCATATTTCCAGAATTTCGATCCTTTTTTTTTTTTTTTTTTTTTTTTTTTTTTTTTTTTTTTTTTTTTTTTTTTTACCAAATTGCTCTTCTTTTTTTTTTGCATGGTCTCTGTTTTTTCTTCTTCAATCAAAATGTAGAGATGGAAGTATGGTAACTTGAGGAACAAGTGTCTTCTTGGTCTAAAAATAGTGTATGTCAGCAATACTGGTGGAAGACGGTTGTTTTTGATGTGTATTTGTGTTTGAATGTATTTATTTAGAAGAGGACTTTTTCATTTAATCAATGAGAGTCCTCTTGGGAATAAGGACCTGGATACAATCTCATTTTTGTCATTACAGCACAGGCTCACTAAAAATACAGAGTTGGAGGACCTCTGAATCCTGTGCTGGTCTCCTTTCTGGAAATTTGAGCCTTCAATGTTGTGGCCTACGCTGGACATATCATTATATCCCTAGCAGTTGGCAAAGATATTTGATAAGTTAGTTGCTCAGTGAGTGTTTCTAAAATCGAGAATGTGTAAGTAACTGTAAAGGAGAAAGTAAATGAATGAAAACGAAAGAATAAATAAATGAATGAATACAGTATTAAGAATAGAAGCTGGGATGACTGGAAAGCAGCAAGGGCCAGATTGGGCTAAGGATGTAAATCCTAAGGAGTCAGGAAAATGAATTCCTTTGATGTCTTCCATGAAGATACTCAGAATGTCTGATTTACTCAACATTTAAAAAGTTGTATTTCTTATTCATATGATGGATTAACTTCTCATGTTTACTATCTCTCTTTAAAAACATTGTTAAATGGTTGTAAAGGAATAAAAATTGTGTAAAACCCAAGGATAAAGAAAAGAAGAGAAGTCCCTGGCCAAAAAGAGATTTCAACATTCATTCATTTTTTCAAACATGTCCTGAATGCCTTGTTATGCACCAGGGACTGTTCTCAGTAATGACAACAATCAGTAAGCTGAACAGAGAAAAATTCCTGCCATGATGTACCCAGTGTTTTATTGGCTAGAAAATATTTTCACAAAAAGCCTGAAAGTGATGGAAGGATAGTGATTGATTTAGCAAAGTATAGGAAATTAAAAATGTGAACGTGGGACAGACATAAAAGGAGGTAAGACAATTTTCCACACAGAAGCCAAGATAGATCAGGTCTTGAGGCATCAGATACTGCAGAAGACAGGGATGAAAAGCTGTAATTTAAAAAGAGTTGTTGAAAGTCTGTATTTACAAGTGATATAGTTCCAGGTATGCCCCTACTACCCTTCACTTTCTACTCCTCTCAGATAAGAGACTAAATGTTTTCTTTCTGAAAGTTGAACTTTTGAAAGTCTAGGCTTTGGGGCATCTAACAGTGGCTGGCAGTGGCAAGATCCATAGTGGATTAAAAAAAAGGATGAAGTAAAGTTGTGCATACTGAGAGTCCCACATGTCTATCAATTTCTTCTTCCCAGAACACTAGGTTATGGCACTCTGAGATGATATTGTTGGATTTTTCTATTGAGAAACTGACTGAACCCATAAAAATTATTTCCGGATACCAATATTCCATGTTTTCTAAATAAGAAGAGTCAAGCAGAGCTCTCGATGAGTATGTGTTTGATTTAACAATTTTTTTTTTTGACAGAGTTTTGCTCTGTCACCCAGGTTGGAGTGCAGTGGCTTGATCTAAGCTCACTGCAACCCTCACCTTCTGAGTTCAATCTATTCTCCTGCCTCATCTTCCTGAGAAGCTGAGACTACAGGTGTGCACCACCATGACCAGCTATTTTTTGTATTTTTAGTAGATACAAGTTTTCACCATATTGGCCAGGCTCCCAGGTTCAAGAGGTTCTCATGCCTCAGCCTCCCAAGCAGCTTGGATTACAGGTGCTTGCCACAACACCCAGCTAATTTTTTTTTTCTTTTTTCTTTTTTTTTTTTTTTTTTTTTTTTTTTAACTAGAGAATAGGGTTACTAGACATGAGACCAAGCTGGTCTTGAACTCTTGACCTCAGGTGATCCACCCTCCTAGGCTTCCCAAAATGTTGGGATTAAAGGCGTGAGCCAACGTGCCCCACCCACTTTTCCTGTAATAATTTATTTAGCTACTAGAGATAGAACATTTGAAATAGGACACTATCCACTGTATAAGCATAAGAAATTATTCTTACTAAAACAATCAACTTCTATGTATTTTGTTAATGGGTTTTATTCTTTATGTTAGTATCTTGCATTGATGGTTTATATATACAATGTTTATTAATTGATTTACTAAGTGACCTAGCTTCCAAATTTCTGTGAGAAACACCTCACAAAAATATGAATGTATTTAAATGTGTCATTACATAGATAAAGTTGACACTATCCTAAAGTCCTTTCTGCCAAGCTGAATTCTGTATATTATTTGGGACTGAATGGTGTACTGGTTAGCAGGGTAATTGAAAAATACTAATCAAGGCCTCAAAATCTTCTCTAGAACTTCTGAAAAAGGAAGTGGCATAATTACACACCAACAACACTTCCTCTCTAACAGCCACCAAAACAAAGGAAATAAATATACCTCCATGCAGACCAGGAAAAATCACAAGGACATATTAGAATCTCCACATAATACTACTGGTCCAGAACAATACAGTTAGACCAAAAGGAGAGTAGATACAACAATTCAGACTCTGCTTGTTTGAATGCCACATATAACAGATTTTCAGCAGTAAGTAAGTGGAATAAGTTGTTAAGATTTTCAGTGATAGGTCTTGGCTTAGAACCTGGGGACAGGAAGCAAAAGCAAATAATAAGAAATAGCACACCCTTATTGCTTTGTATTATTTGACCTCCACTTTCCAGAGGGAAGGGAAGGCTAGAGGAACAGCCACAAGACTAAAATGTAATACCAGGTTTTTCCTGGGCCAGCTTCCTAAACAGAGTCTTGAGGCAAGTCTTTTAGAGCTACAGGTCAAGGGTTACTGTGTAGAAAACAAGGTACTGATCCATAAAGCAGTTGATGGTTATAGAACATATGTACACACACACACACACACACACACACACACCTTTGAAAAATGAGCAAAATAGTTTATACATAATTACAATATAATATGTTATGAATAATTACAGTGTAATGGAGCCAATATCCCCAAAATTTCAAATAGAAAATGAGAAGATTGGGTATAAACACAGAGGAACAAGTATGAATATCTCTATATGGGCAGCTATTCTTTCATTCTTTCTTTAGGTTATAATAGAAAAAAACTGTCTTTCTTAAGTATTCACCAAATTCCTTTCATCTTTCATCTTCTAATGGAATTAACTTTTTAAATATTCACGCTTTCTTGTTCTCCAGATATGTCATTGATCTGTCACATTTACATATAAATATGCTAACATATTTTTCATCTTAACCTCTTCTTCTCTCCATTCCCACCAGTTACTGCACTATATTTTTCTTCTGTCTTACCCAAAAGTTGCCTCACAGCCAACTTCCCACAGTAATTGGTATTCTGTTCTTTCTGGTCCTCCAAAACTATTCTCATAAGTTCATTAATAATATTTCTATATTTCTCAGCCTTTTGGTTTATGGTCTGTTCTCACTGTGCTATGAGCAAATTCAGTCACTCCAATGGATTCAGTTTCCATAGATGAAATGCTCCAATAAAAGCCCCTAGTGGAATTATCAAAGTATCTAAAAGTGCATGATGGGGGAGAATCACATATTACAAGTAGTAATTATTTTTAATATAGAATATTGAGTATAAACAGTAAAAATATGAGATAGTAGAGAAATACAGTAGATTAAGGAAGATTGCAACAGTTATTTATTTGGAAAGGGTGAAAAACACTAATACTAATGACGAGAGTTTCCAAATCCAAATTACCATTTGGACCAATCTCTTTTATCTCCAACTCTCATACTGGACTGCCTCAGAGACATCCACTTGAAAACCTTGCTAGCACTTCCAACTCAACTGTTTAACATGAATTTATCTTCTCCTGTGGATCTGGTTTCTCCTCCTGTGTTCATCAGTATAGTGAATTTCAAGACTCTAATCTTTGTTTCTCAATCCAGAGGCTTGGGTAAAGTGTTTTCATTCCCCATTCTTTCACATGAAATCACCAAATCTATCATTTCTTAATATTTTTGCATAAACTATTTTCTATTCTTTCTTCACTTTAACAGCTTTATTGAGATATAATTAACATACCATAAAGATTATGAATTACAAATTGCATGATTTAGTGATATTTCATTACTTTTTGCAGTCGTGCAATCATAATAAGAATCCAGTTGTAGAACATTTTCCATTTTCATTGCCCAAAAAGAGCGCTAAGTCAGTTGGGCTTAAGAGCCCTTAAATGATGGCTGGGGAGGCCTCATAGTTACGGCAGAAGGCAAACGGAAACCTTTACGTGGTGTCAGACAAGAGATAATATGAGAACCAAGAGAAAAGGGTTTCTCCTTATAAAATCATCAGATCCCATGAAACTTATTGACCCACCACAAGAACAGTATGGGAGAAACAGCCCCTATCTTTCAATTATCTCCCAGCAGGTGCCTCCTACAACACATGGGAATTATGGGGGCTACTATTCAAGATGAGATTTGGGTGGGGACACAGCCACCCAATTATTATATCAATTATTATAAACTTTTTATAAATGTAAAAAAAAAGAGTAGGTAGAAGAGTAAGTAAACGCAGATTTTGAATATTTCTGTGTGTGTGTGTCTCTCTCTTTCTGCCTTTCTCTTTCTCTGGCTAGAGAGGTCATTCCTTTAAACAGTATAATTTCTACACATTTTAAACTGTTTCAGAGTATGGAGTATAACAAACATTTCTAATTGTTTCATTAAGAAAGTATAATACTAACAACAAAATGAACCTTAAGAAAATAATGATTGCAAATAAATCTACTGAAAAATATGTCTTTATGCAAAAGTCTGAAATAAAGTATTTGAAAATATTTATAAACATAATCCAACAGTATGTCAATAAAATAACACATAATCATGAAGTGGCAGACATTCTAAGAATGAAAAGCATTCAAAATCAGGAATCCTGTGAAAACTTACATAAATATAACATATTAATGAGTCAAAGGAGGAGAGAAATATGGTCATTTTGGATGTCAATGAGAGAATTTATAAAGTTAAGCCTTCATTTAAACACGAATTCTTTCTTAAAATGTGTAATATATGATTCTAATTAGAAGCCTTATGTTTAATTGCAATAGTAATTGAAAAATTTAAAATTTATATATGCACAAAAATAGGATGCAGCTTTTAACAGCTACTTAAAATTACATTATAATTGATAGATTTTATGCTCTTATATGTATCTTATAACATCATGTTTTATACCTTGAATACATAGAAAAAATATTTTTTAAACAATTGCTACATAATACATTTAGAAAAGAAAAGAAAAAGTCCAGGCTCAATGGCTTATGTCTGTAATCACAGCACTTTGGGGGTGGATCACATGAGATCAGGAGTTTGAGACCTACCTGGCCAACATGGTGAAACTCCATCTCTACTAAAAATACAAAATTAGTTTGGCATGGTGGTGTGTACCTGTAATCCCAGCTATTTGGGAGGCTGAGGCACAAGCATCACTTGAATCTGGGAGGCAGAGGTTGCAGTGAGCTGAGATTGCGCTACTGCACTCCAACCTGGGCAACAGAGTGACTTCATCTCAAGAAAGAAAAAAAAAAAAAAAGAAAGAAAAGAAAAAAGAAAAGAGTAGGAAAATTTTACATATTTGATATGAAAGTGACTGTAGAATTCATATATAATGTCTAATACCTTCCTTTCATACCAACAAAAAGCTGAAATGAAATGAAAAGGCCCATTCACACAAGCAGTCAGAAGTAAAATGAAAAGAAAATAACAATGAATACATTAAATAAGCAATGCATGAGTACTAAATGAAGAAAACTACCATATAATACTGTGAGAGATTAAAAAAAAAAGTCTTGAAAAAAGAGAAAGATAGAAAAGGCAGTGATTTAAAGATATCTGTCCTTTCTGTGAATATAAAGAGATTAAAATGAGGTATTTTGACCTTTTAAATTGGTAACAAAGAAAAACATTAGCAAAAAAAGAAAGAACATAAGGAAATCTGTCAGGGATGTCATGGAATGTGGGCATATTTATGCATACAGTTGCAAATGCAAATTTTTCTAGCTTTCTGGATGGGCAATTAGCATTGTGCTTTCTTAACAACTTAAATATATGACTAAAATTGAAAACAACATATTTAATCATGAAAAATAAAGAAAGTTCAAAATTGATTCCAGAAACAAGTGAAAGATGATTATTGTAGCTAAAATTCTTTTGGCTGGGTGTGGTGGTTCATGCCTGTAATCCCAGCACTTTGAGAGGCCTAGGCAGGCAGATCCCAAGATCAGGAGATCAAGACCACCCTGGGTAACATGGTGAAACTGCGTCTCTACTAAAAATACAAAAAATTAGCTGGGCATGGTGGCACATGCCTGTAGTCCCAGCTACTTAGTAGACTGAGGCAGGAGAATCACTTGAACCTGGGAGGCAGAGGTTGCAGTGAGTCAGGATTATGCCACCATACTACAGACTTTGTGACAGAGCAAGGCTCTGTCTCAAAAAAAAAAAAAAAAAAAAAGAAAGAAAAGAAAAGAAAAGAAAAACTCTTTTGTTTTTGTCAGTTCTCTAATATTTTTCAAAAAGACAAAATGATGTTTTTTTATACATCAGAAATGAGCGAAACTGATAGCAAAGTTAATATACAATTATCATTCTTTCGCTTAAGAAACAAGTTAAAAATATTACTGAATGGGATTGTGTGTGTGTGTTTGTGAATCTCAACTCATTAATTCCAAAGTTTTTCTGGAAGGAAATAATATGGAAGAATAGAAAAACCTAAGTAAGTAGAGTTAAGGCTGGGACCTTGACCACTAGACATTACAAATTACCGTAAATGCTATTGTAGTTGAAATGCTGTTACCCAGATGCACAGGCAGAACAATATAACAGATTAGAGGATTTAGACATTTAGACATATGTCTAATTGTATGCTGTAATTAAGTATATACTGGAGGTAACGTTTTCAATCTTTGGGTAAAATGTAGACTGATCAATAAATCATTTTGGGTAAAACAGTTTATATATTTGGAATAGTAATGATAACAAGGTGAAGTCCAGCTAATATTAATAATATGGTTAATCTGTTCCAACATTTGCTCTGAATTATTTGAACTGTTATTTTCATCACAAACTTGTGAGTTAGGGAGTATGACTGTCCTTTTTCACAGATGAAAAAACAGGCTCCAAAAGTTTAAGGGATTTTTTTTTTTTTTTTTGAGGTCACTTGGCAATTAAGTGGTAGAGCCCAGACCTTAATAGAAGTCTTTCTTATTATACAGCCTAACAACTAACTACTAAGCTTGATTAAACTATCTCTTTCTAAAGCTCTCAAATCAATTCCGGATAGATCAAATATTTAAATATTAAAAATTAAATTATAGTTGAAGGAGTTATATATGACCTCTTTTTGTAAACTTGATGTAGGTCATGCTTTCCTAAACCTCACTAGCATACCAAAAACTTATAAAAATGATCAACATGATGACATAAAAAATGTAAAGCTTCTTTTAACTAAAAAATACCATGGTGAGAGTTACAAGGCAACCTGGGAAAAAGTATTTGTAATACATTTGACAGATTAATTTTCTTAATATTCAAAAACTTTGTGTAAATCAAAACTAAAAAGTTAAGTAACATTATTTTAAAACTGAGCAACAAACATGAAAAGCCAATTAAGAACTGAAAATGCCAAAATAGGAATTGAATAAGCCAAAATAAAAATTGAAAATGGTCAGCAAAAATGAAAAGATGTTCCCCTTTACTGTTTATCAAAAACTTAGATAAAAATAAAATTTTCTTACACTTCATAATGACAATTAGGAGAATGTTAACACAGATGGAAAAGCATGAGGTCTTCTGCTCTCAGGAAGGGTGTATGATGTGGGCATACCTATATACTGGTGGGAATGCAGCTTGTCCCAGCCTTTCCAGAAGGGGAATTAGCATTGTGCTTTAAAATTGTTTAAATCAAATATCATTTGGCTTAATAGATCTTCTAAAATATTTCTGAAAATGATATCAAAAAATGCATAAAGAGTATGCACAAGCATGATCACTGCAGCATTGCTTCATCAGGGAGCTTCTGGTAACGAACCGTCTAAATTACAACGAAGAAAACATAGCTTAGTAATGAGCTATAAAGCCATGAACCATTCAGCAGTTATGAAAATAGTGATGTAAGTGGAAATAAAGAGGAGTTTACAAGACATTCATGAGTAAAAGTAGTGAAGTAGCAGATAACATATACATTATGGATTTATATGTGTAAAGGTGTAAGTGTGTATGTACATATATGAATGTTTGACTAAAATAATCTTGATCTTCATGTTCTCTCATTAAAGTCTATTTCCAATGTTTCTCATTCAAAGAAACAACAGTCAGCGGGGCTTGGTGGCTCATGCCTGTAATCCCAGCACTTTAGGAGGCTGGGGCAGGTTGAGCACGTGAGGTCAGGCGTTTGAGACCAGTCTGACCAACATTTTAAAACGCCGTATCTACTAAAAAATATAAAAGTTAGCCGGACGTAGTTGTGCGTCCCTGCAATCCCAGCTACCCAGGAGGCGGAGGCAGGAGAGTTGCTAGATCCCAGGGGGTGGAGATTGCGGTGAGCCAAGTTCCTGGCATTGCCCTCCAGCCTGGGCAATAGAAAGAAGTTCTATTACTCAATTATGAGTAGCAAAGAAATGGAATAGAATGATGTAGAATGATGGACAGCAAATAATAGAATAAAAATGTTCTGGGCAGATAAAACTATGACAATAACTACAAATTTAAATACATATTCATTATCAAATCCTCCTTGTCATTTCTCAAGAAAAAAAATCTTAGTTTGGGTGCATTGTAAGACTGTCTACTTTGCTATTTTCTTTTTTTTTTTTTTTTTTTTTTTTTTTTTTTTTTTGAGACGGAGTCTCGCTCTGTCACCCGGGCTGGAGTGCAGTGGCCGGATCTCAGCTCACTGCAAGCTCCGCCCCCCGGGTTCACGCCATTCTCCTGCCTCAGCCTCCCGAGTAGCTGGGACCACAGGCACCCGCCACCTCGCCCGGCTAGTTTTTTGTACTTTTTAGTAGAGACGGGGTTTCACCGTATTAACCAGGATGGTCTCGATCTCCTGACCTCGTGATCCGCCCGTCTCGGCCTCCCAAAGTGCTGGGATTACAGGCTTGAGCCACCGCGCCCGGCCGCTATTTTCTTAATAAGAGTAGATTGTATACCATCAGAAAAAAAGTTTCTAGCACTTTTCTTTAAAACTTTTCCATATGTACTATAAGGACTTATGTCATGTTAATGATCTGTGATATGATATAGAATTGCTTGAATCATCTGTGTACGTTTTTATGTGCTTTTAGGCCAGACCAGAATTTTTGAAACCTTGGCACTATTGGTACCTTGGGCTGGATAATTCTTTTTCCTTGTTGGAGATGAGGGTCTGGACTGTGCATAGCAAGACCATTGGCAAAATCTCTGACCATTCCCATTAGATGCAAGTGGGATCTCTCTCTGTCTCCTCTCACCCCAGGATGTGACAGGTAAAAATGTCTCCAGACATTGCCAAATGTGTGACATGGGACAAAATTGCATCTCATTGAGAACCAGTGGAATTGACAGATACTTTATGCGGCATAAGATTGCATATGGATATGTGTGCGTGTGTGTGTGTGTGTGTGTGTGTGTGGTGTGATAGTATAATATATTTGTATCCTATGTTAAATTTTGTGTTTGTAATTTGTAAAATAACAAAAAAGGATCATTTCAAAGTAAGCACAATAATGTTGAAACTCGAACAATAAATACGTATTTATTTATAAAATTTATGAAAGGCTAATAAGATAAAAAAATTGTGAGAAAAACGTCATTAGCAGGAGAAGAAAAGAAAAACTGGTAAAAATGCTGTCCAGAACTGAAAAATGCATCTGTCATGGATGATGAACTGACAGAATTCAGCTAAAATCTAACTAGAAATATCCTATAGGACAAATAGAAGACTACTTAAATGTATGTTTTAATCATTTTTGGTGTTTTTTTTTTTTCATTCTTCAAGGTAGAGTATGCTTAAGCTCATGCTTGGCTTATTTATGTATAATTTTAGAATGATGAAATAAATTAGAAAATTGCATAAACTCCCTGGTGAATTCATCACCTGCCTATGCCTTCTCAATATTTTCTATGATTGAAGTCATTGAACAAGTGAATTTGAAGGCATAGTGGAACAGAAATAAACAATTAGAATAGAAAAGAAAGAGAACGTGCAAATATCAAAACACTTGCTGGTTTAGGAGCCCATATTTCAACCTTGCTTTGAGGAAATTTGTCAATGTGCCCAAAGCTTCCTCTGTGAACTGTTCATTGTTTAGTGTGGAAGACATGGAGCCAGACACAGGAAACAATAGGCCTAGGAGGAACATGGAACTCAGAAAAAGAAGAGTCAAGTGGGCAGGGCATGCCCCACCCAGTATCCATACATACCATTTCCATTTGGCTCTGTGTATGAAAGCTTTAAAATCAGGAGGGCCCCAGTTTGTACTCCAAATGTTCCCTGCACCTTGTAGTTTTTTGTCTGGTAATCTAGCCTCTGTTTCACTGCATCTGCATGTCTTTTCTAATTCTGTAGGGGGTCTTTCATTGCACTGTTGCTGGATGGGGATGCCTCTAACAGCAGATTTATTGGCTGCTTGGATTTCAGGGAGCAAAAGGGATTTCAGGTAGGCTGGGCCCTCCAGGTTGTAGTTCATGGTCTCTTTGTTGAGTCCGAGGTTGTTTGCACTTTGCAGGAGGCTTTTGGGTCCTCTGACAGGAATCATTGAACATTGCTTGGACTCCAGCACAAGGCAGCTCATTCGCTCAGGCAAGCCTGGATTTTTCTTTGCTTTTATTGGGAATCCACAATGCACCTCAACAGCACTACTGGGCACTTTTTTCAGGGTTCCCATTGCCACAGATGGCCTGTAAGACACTGGTTCATCCTCATCTGCACCTGTCACAAACCAGTCCGAGGAGTGAGAACACTGCTCCACCATGGACTTGCTTTTGTGGTGGCTCTTATCTTTCCCGGAGTATTCTTGCCTTTCCCAGATTGCCCCTACAGATATGATGCTATCACCCAAAATACTGCAATGTCTCAACATTAAATTCCAGTCCACATGGCACCCATTCTTGTACACAGTCTCTTTCAGAAATGGAGTCAGAAGAGTAGTTGTGAGTGAGCACCTCACAGTATCAAAATGTTGCCTCCTGTAGCAGGATCTGACCACAGAGATGGCCTGAAGTCAGTATTTTTAGGATCCCACAGTGGGTTCTCACAGGCAGACTTTTTTCTGATACTAGGACGACTTGGTCTGTACCATTTTCCTCTGCTTAGGCAGTCTGATAGCTCTGATAGTGTGGCACAAGAACCTGCTTCACAAATGCGCATGCAGTATTCTTAGGGCACCAGGCCAGATTGTGAACTCTGGCTAGTGTCACAATGAATGTCACTGTTGTCTAGCGACAAGTCCCTGTGGCATAGGGGAGGAGAAGACCTCCATGAAAGTACATTGGCTGTGAACTCTCGCCAGTGTTCTTTGTGGGATCCATAGGATAGTCCCATAATCCTAGGAGAGGACAGTGAGCCAACTTGATGAAACATCAAGCAGAGCCCCAAGAATAAACTGTGAAATCTCTACTATTTCAAAAGGATCTGTAGGATGCCTGAGGCCTGCCTAGATGTAGAGGTGAGTCTTTTTGAAACCTCCTCCACTGTGATTTATAGATGTGGCTCAAGTGTGTTCCCCAGAATTGCTCTCACCCAGGTGAGGCTTCCTGCAGAATCACACAACCTTAGAAGCTGCCAAGCTGTGTTTCTGTAAGACTGTTGTGATTCTTGGATGTCTCGGTGTGGGTGTGACTTTGTGCCTTTGGGTGCTTGTGTGTGTATGTGTGTGCATGTGCGTGCTTGAGTGCCTGTAAGTGGAAACTGCTTAAAGGAATGTAGCTAGGGCACTCCAGGGAGTCTTTTGTTTTTGAGTTTCCCAACCTTTAGGTGGCCTGTCTGTGTGAGTCTTCAGCTGTAGGGCTCCATGTTCTTTAATTTTTCTGTGGATTATGAATCAGCAGTGAATTTGAAAACTGGCTGTGAACCACCAGTGTCCACATCAGCTCCCCCTGCAAAAAAAGACCCTCTTCTAGAAAGAAGAGGAGCACACAACATCAAAGAACCGACATCTCCCGGTGTTTCATTGTTCTGCAGCCAATCCAGGTAGAAGCACTAGCAGGCCTGTGCGCAGGGCTTTTTTAATTTATTTTGAATTCAGTTCCCACCTGAGCAGGTGCTTCATGTCATGAGTGGTTATTCATATATTACCTTGAGATTTCATCCTGGCACATACAGTATGAACAGCAATAAGGTCAGATAGAAGTGAGGATACAATCTGATGAGGGGTGGATGGGGACTCGTAACATAACCTGCAAAAGAATGAGGAGAGAAGACACAGAATATGTTTCCAACTCCATCACCGCATTTCCTTAATTAAACCAGCGGTTCACACCATGGTCCCATCTTCAGCTGGGAGTACTCGAACCTGCAAGGAACATTTGTAGTGCAAATTGGGGCCACCCTGGCAAACTCCTGATTTGAGGGCTTTCATACCCAGAGCCAAATATGAGTGGAAAGAATTGATGTTGGGTGAGATGTGTCCTATACTCTTGCCTATACTTCTACAGACTTTCTTGTTTCTCACCAGCCTAGGTTTTCCTGGGTCTGGCTTAATGACTTCCACACTAAATGTTTCCCAGGTCATGGAGACTTTCCTAGGAATCCATTGAGTGAGTGTTTCCTTCTAAACACTGTCACATTTTAATGACTGGGCAGCTTTGATACTTTTAAAACCATGAATTCCCATTACAGCCACCAATAAGAAAACTTGTTCTCTCACTTCTATCAGAGGGCTGCATGATTCTGGTAGGATGTGAGCAATTCTGGTAGGATGTTCAGCAATGTCTGGCTTTTTTCTTATCATCTAGCTTCTGCTTCATTTCCTCTGCATGACCTTCTCTTTGTGGAGGGTATTTTTTTATTGGGCTGTGCCTAGATGAGACTGCCTCTTGCCAAACATTATTTAACTGCCAGTAATTTCAGAGAGCTAAATGTACTTTGAGTAGGCTGGTTGCACTCCAGATTGTGGGTTGTTGTCTCGTTGTCATAATTGAGGTTGTTTGCACTTTGCAGGAGGCTTTTGAGTCCTCTTACAGAAATCATTGAACATTGCTTGGACTCTAGAAAAAGGCAGGTTGATCTCTAAGGTGAACCTTGGTTTTTCTTTGCTTTCATGAATAATCCACAGCGACCCTCAACAGCACTACTGGACACACATTTTACAGAATTGCCATTTCCACATACGACTCTGAGACACTGTCTCACACTTACCTGCCTATGCGAGTGGCCAGTCCAAGGTGAGAACACTGCTCCAACTTGGATTTGCCTTTGCCATGGTTTCTTCATTCCAAGAGAGCCCCTGGGAAATCCAGGATGAAAGGAGGCAGTGAGGTGAAGAGCCCAGCCATCTTTCACTGACATTTGCCTCTGGGTTCTCAGGTATAATTCTATCACTCAAAGAACCCTCAGAAACACATCAGAAAAAATTCCTATCCCTGTGGGACTCAAATTTTGCACATATCCTCTTTCAGGGATGGAATCAGAAGAGCATTTTCCAGTGAGCACCTAAGAGTCTCGAAACGCCTCCTCCTCCAGTGGGGCCCAACCACAGAGTCTGCTAGAAGGGGTCCTGTGATGGAGACTTTTAGGGTCCCACAGTGGGTTTTCATAGGCAACTTTTTCCTGATCCCAGACGGGATCTGCCTGTACCATTTCCCTCTACTTTGACAGGCTGATAGTTCTGACAGCTGGGCACCCAAGCCTGCCTCATGAATATGCATGCACTAATGTCAGGGCATTGGGCCTGATATTGAGCTCCAGCTGACATCACAATAAATGTCTCCATTGCCTAGCGACAAGGCCCTGTGGCTTGGAAAAGAAGGAAAACTCCATGGAGTTGCGTCCGCCATGGACCCTCACCTGTCTTTTGTTTTGTTTTGTTTTTTGTGGAATCCACGGGATAGTCCCATCATCCTGGGGGTGGGGGGGGGGGGACACACATGAGCCAGTCTGAAGAAACGTCAAGCATAACCATGGAAATAAACCATGAAGTCCCCAATTATCCAAAATATCTGCAGGATTCCTCAGGCCTGCCAAGACTTGGTAGGTTTGAGTTTCTTGAAGCCTGCTCCATTGTGATTTCTAGGTACAGCCCACCTGTGTCCCAGGGTTTCTGTCTCCCATTTGGGGCTTCCTGAAGAAGAATGCAGCCTCAGGAGCTGCAGATCTGTGTGTTTTTGTAGGAGTGTGGGGAGTGTTGGATGTCTGGGTTTTTTGTAGCAGTGGGTGAGTGTGTGTGTGTGTGTCTGGGTAGGTGTGCCCATAAGTGAAGTCTGTGTAAAGGAATGTGGCTATTTTACTTAAGCACTTCTTTTTGGGGGGGGTTCCCCAACCTTTTGGTGGCCTTTGTGGCTTTGCTTGGGCTATGGGACTCCATGTTCTATATTTTTCTGTTGGTCATGAATCCTCAAAGATTTGTAAGGTGGACTGAGAACCACTGGAGTTCAAATCACCTCGTTTTGAAAAAAAAAAAAAAAAATCACGCATCCAGCAAGAATGAGCGCACACCACACCAAAAAAACATAAATCTTACAGTGTTTCATTTTCAACCCAGGGTGAGAAGCTAGCAGTCCTGACTGCAGGGCCTTTGAATTTATCTTGAATACTGTTCCCACCCGAGCAGGTACTTCACATCGTGGGAGGGCATTCTGAAATCTTCTGGAGATTTCATTCTGGGACATGGAGTATGAGCAGCAATAAGGTCACATATGGTAAGGATATAATGTGGAGAGGGGTGGGTGGGGTCCAGCAACTTCACCTGCAAAAAAAAAAAAAAAAAAAAAAATGAAGACAGATAGCACAGAAGTTGCTTCTAATTCCATTCCCACATTCCCTTAATTGCACATGTGGTCCACACCATGGACCTGTGTTCAGGTGGGAGTACATGGATGTGGAAGGAACATTTAAAGTGCAAATTGGAACCATCCTGGAAAACACCTCATTTGAGGGCTTTCATACCTGAGCCAAATAAGAATGGAATGGATTGATGCTGGGTGGGATTTGGCCTCCACACTTGTCTCTTCTTTTCCTGACTTCCATGTTCCTCATCAGCTTAGGGTTTCTTGGGTCTGGCTCTATGACTTCCATACTAAAGGTTTCCCAGTTCATGGAGAGCAGCCCTCATGGGAATCCATTGTATGAGTGTTTTCTTGCAAACACTGTCACATTGTAATGACTGGGTAGCTGTAATACTTTTAAAACCATAGATTCCTGTTACAACACCAGCAAGAAAACTCTTGTTCTCTGACTTCTGTTGGAGGACTGAATGTTTCCTGTACAGTGAGAGGCAGGAAGCCATGTCTGGCTTTTGCCTAGTAACGTAGCCTCTGCTTCATTTAATCCACACAACATTCTCATTGTGGAAGGGCTCTTTCATTATGTTGTTACTGAATGGGACTGCCTCTCACCACACATTATTTAGCTGCCAGAGATTTCAGAGAGCAAAAGGGACTTTCCCTGTGCTCCACTATGTGGATTATTGTCTCATTCTGGTGGCTGAGGTTGTTTGCACTTTGAGGTTTTGGGTCCTCTGAGAAGAATCATTGAACATTGCTTGGACTCCAGAACAAAACAGCTTGTTCTTTAAGGTGAGCCTTGGTTTTCCTTTGCTTTCATGGGAAATCCACAGTGGCCCTCAATGGCACTACAGAACAAACTTTTCAAGCTTGCCATCACCACAGACAGGTTGAGAGACTGACTCAACCTCATCTGCACATGTGAGAGGCCAGTCCGAGATGTGATAACACTGCTCAGATTTGGACTTGCCTTTGTCATGGTTCCTTCCTTTCCCACAGGGCCAAGGATGGAGGGAGAAAGTGAGGTCAGTAGCCTGGATATCTTTCACTGACACCCAACTGTGGAGTCTCAGGTATGTTTCTATCATGGAAATAGCCTCAGTAACACACCAGACTACATTCCAGTATCCATGGGACCCAATTCTTACAGACAGACTCTTTCAGGAATGCAGTCAGTACAGCATTTTACAGTGAACAGCTGAAAGTCTCAAAACATCTCCTCCTCCTACCTACCTCCTCCCCCTACCATGGAGATAGCCCCAGGGGGCCTTGATGTCAACAATTTTAAGGTCCCACCATGTGTTTCACAGGCAGCATTTTTCCAGATACCAGCCCACCTCTGCATGTACCATTTTCTTTTGCTTAGGCATGCTGACAGCTCTGATAGGCACCCAAGCCCGCCTCACAAATTGGCAATGAACTAGTCTCAGAGCAACAGGCCTGATTGTGAGCTGTGACTTGTGTCACAGTGAATGTCACCATTGCCTAGCAAAGACTTCCACACTAAATGTTTTCCAGCTCACAGAAAACAACCATCATGGGAATCCATTTCATGATTGCTTCCATTGTGTGATTGTTTCCTTCTAAACACTGTAACATTTTAATGTTCACAGTTTTGAAACTTTTAAAATCGTAAATTTGGCCCGGTGCAATAGCTAACGTCTGTAATCCTAACACTTTGGGAGGCGGAGGCGAGTGGATCACTTAATGTCAGGAGTTTGAGAACAGCCTGGTCAAGATTGTGAAATTGTTTCTCTGTAAAAATACATAAATTTGCTGGTGGTGATGATGGGTGCCTGTAATCCCAGTCACTCAGGAATTTGAGGCAGGAGAATCACAAGAACCTGACAGGTGAAGGTTGCAGTGAGCCAAGATGGCACCATGCACTCCAGGTTGGGTGACAGAGCCAGACTCCATCTCAGGAAAAAACAAAAAATAAAACGAAACAGAAAAACCTCAATTCTCATTACAGCCACCAACAAGGAAACTCTTGATCTCCCACTTCTATTGCAGGACTATATGATTCCTGTAGGGTGAGAAGCAGGGAGGCGTGTCCAGCTTTTGCCCTGTAACGTAGCCTCCATTTAATTTCATCTACACAGCCTTCTCTTTGTGCAGGGGCTCTCTCACTGGGCTGCTGCTGTATGGGACTGCCTCTTGCCAAAGTTCATTTAGCTACTAGGGATTTCAGAAAGCAAAAGGGACGTCGAGTATGCTGGCTGCACTGCAGGTTGTGGGTTGTCATCTCTTTGTCGGGGGGCTGAGGTTCTTTGCACTTTGCAGGAGGTTTTTGAGTCTTCTGACAGGAATCATGGAACATTGTTTGGACTGTAGCACAAGGCAGTTCATTCTCTCAGGATAGCCTTGATTTTTTTTTTTTTTTTTTTTTTTTTTTTTTTTTGGCTTTCATGTGTAATCCCCCATGTGCTTCAACAACATTACTGGACACCCTTTTCAGGCATCCCTTTGCCACAGACAGCCTCTGAGACACTGTCTCAACTTCATCTGCCTCCATGAGAGGCCAGTCCTAGGGGTGAGAGCACAGCTCCACCTTGGACTTGCCTTTCTTGTGGTTTCTGCTGTTTCCAGATCATGAAAAGACCCTTAAGGACACATCAGACTACATTCCTATTCCCATGTGACCCAATTCTTGCACACAGCCTCTTTTGGAAATGGAGTCAGAAGAGCAGTTTCCAGCGACTACCTCACAGTCTCAGAATGTCTCCTCCTCCAGCTGACCCCGGCCATGGAGGTGACCCGAAGGGGACCTGAGGGCAAGACATTTTGCTTGTTTGTTTTGAGATGGAGTCTCACTCTGTCACCCAGGCTGGAGTGCAGTGGTGCAATCTTGGCTCACTGCAAGCTCTGCCTCCCAGGTTCACACCATTCTCCTGCCTCAGTCTCCTGAGTATCTGGGACTGCAGGCACCAGCCACCATGCCCAGCTAATTTTTTTTTTTTTGTATTTTTAATAGAGACAGGGTTTCACCATGTTAGCAAGGATGGTCTTATCTCCTGACTTCGTGATCTGCCCATCTTAGCCTCCCAAAGTCCTAGGATTACATGTGTGAGCCACCGCACCCGGCCAGTTGGGACTTTTAAGAACCTGCTGTGGGTTTTCCCAGGCAGCCTTTTTCCTTACGCAAAGCTAACTCTGTGTGTACCATTTTCCTAAGCAGAGGACAGCTCTGGCAGCCAGCGCTCGAGTCTATGCATGAATGTGCGTGCACAGTCTCGAGGCACCAGGTTTGAGTGTAGTCTGGGGACACTAGGCTTCAGTGGTCAGCTTCACAGTAAAAGCCACCATTGCCTAGGGACAAGTCCCAGCAGCGTGGCAGAGAAAGCAATATTCATCAAGGTGTGTTGGCATTGGACTCTTGTCTGTGTGCTTGTAAATCACAGCACCATGGATAAACCATGAAATCCCTACATATCCCTATATATCCAAAATGATCTGCAGGATTCCTCAAGTCTACCTAGACATCATAGGTGTGAGTCTTTTTGAAACTTATCCCATTGTGATTTCTAGATACAGCCTGCCTGTGTTCCCTGGAGTTGCTCTCTCCAAGGTGGAATTTCCTGCAGAACACAGGCTCAGGAGCTGCTGGGCTGTGTTTCTCAATGGGAGTATTGTGGGTGATGGATTCCTGCGTGTGTGTGGCATTGTGTGTTTGAGAGTGTGTGAGTGTATGTGTGTGCCTGTATGTGAAGTCTGCTTAAAGGAATGTGGCCTATTTGCCTTCAGCACTTTTTTTTTTCTTTGTCTCCCAACTATTTTTTGACCTGTCTATGTGGTTTGACTTGGGCTGCATGGCTCCATAGTTTTTATTTTTCTGTGGATCATTAATCAACAGTGAATATGTAGGCAGGCCAAAACCCATTGGTGTATAAACCACCTTCCCCTGAAAAAACAAAAAGCCATTCTTCAAGAAACAAGAGGAATACACTACACTAAAAATCAGATATTTACTAATGTCTAATTTTCCTGGGGCTAACCCAAGGAGAGATGCCAACATTCCTGCCACAGGGCCTTTGAAATTACCTAGAATTGGGTTTCAGGCCAAAGCGGTGCTTCACCTTGTGAGGGGGTAATTCTCTATCACTTTGGTGCAAGGAACATTTGGAGTGCAAACTGAGGCCATCCTGGCAAGCTCATGATTGGATAACTTTCATAGTTGGAGCTAAATGAAAGTGGAATAGATTTGTGATGGGTGGGATGTGGCCTCCATAGTTTTCTCTTCTTTCCTTGACTTCCATATTCTTTGACAACTGAGGATTTCCTGACCTGGCTCAATGACTTCCACACTAATTGTTTCCAAGTTCACCAACAATGACCCTCATGGAAATCCTTTGCCTGAGTGTTTCCTTCCAAACACTCTCATGTTTTAATTATTGAGTAGCTTTGTTACTCTTAAAATGATAAATTCCCATTGCAGCCACCAACAAGGAAACTTTTTTTCTCCCACTTCTGTCAGAGGGTTGCATGATTCCTGTAGGATGGAAAGCAGGCAACTTTGGCTTTTGTCTGGAAATCTAGCCTCTGTTTCATTTCATCTCCAAGGCCTTTTGATGTTTGAGAGTCTCTTTCATCGAGCTGGTGCTTTTTGAGACTGCCTCTCACCACAAATTGTTTATCTGACATCAATTTCAGAGAGAAAAAGAGACTTCAGCTATGTTGGCTGCACTCCAAATTGTGGGTCATTGACATGTTGTGGGGGGCTAAGGTGGTTTGAATTTTGTAGGAGGCTTTTGGCTCCTCTGACAGGAATCACTGGACATTGCTTAGACTAGCACACAGCAACTCATTCCCTCAGCAAGCATTGATCTTCCTTTGCTTTCATGGGCAATCCACAGTGTCCCTCAACAGCACTATGGAATACCAATTTCAGGCTTGTTATCACCACAGACAGCCTCTGAGACACTATCTCAACATCAACTGCAGTGTTGGCAGGCCAGTACAAAGTGTGAGAACACTGCTCCATCTTGGACTTGCCTTTGTTGTCATTCCTGCCTGTCTCACAGAGCCCCTGCAAGGCCCAGGGTGAAAGGAGGTGGTGTGGTCAAGACCTCAGCCATCTTTCACTGACACCCACCTGTGGGTTTTCAGGTATGACTCTATCAATTGCAGAACACTCAAAAACACACTAGACTATATGCCAATTTCCATGGAACTTGATTCTTGCACACAGCCTCTTTTGAGAATGATGTCAGAGAGCAGTTTCCAATCATCACCTCAGAGTCTTAAAACAACTCCTCCTCCTCCAGTGGGACCTGACCATGGATACTGTGAAAAGTGGCCTTAATTTTGAGACTTTAAGGTACCACTGTGGGTTTTAGCAGGTAGCATTTTTCCCAATACCATGCCAGCTCTACCTGTACCATTTTTCTCTGCTTGGGCAGACTGACAGCTCTGACAGCTGGGCACCCCAGCCTGACTCAAGAATGCACATGCACTAGTCTCAGGGAGTCAGACCTGATTGTGAGCTCTGGCTAGCATAAAAATGAATGTCACTGTTGCCATATGACAAGTCCCTGTGGCTTGGCAGAGAAGAAGATTACCATGGAGGGATGTTGGTGGTGGATTCTTGCCTGTCTTCTCTGTGGGATCCTTGTGATTGTCCCATGATCCTAATATCCTGAGCAAAATGGATGTTGGATGGATTGATGCTTAGTGGGATGTGGCCTCCATACTTGCCTCTTCTTTTCATGACTTCCACGTTCTTCTTCAGCCCAAGGTTTCTGAGTTCTAGGTCAATGACTTCCAAACTAAATGTTTCCCAACTCACAGAGAACAACCCTCATGAGAATCCATTGCACAAGTGTTTCCTTCTAAACACTGGCATGTTTTAATGACTTGGCAGCTTTGATACTTTTAAAATCATAAATTCTCATTACCTCCACCAATACAAAAACTCTTGTTCTCCCACCCCTTTAGGAGGGCTGCATGATTCCTGTAAAATCAGAAGCAGGCAGCCATGTCTGGCTTTTACCTGTTAACATATCCCCTGTTACATGTCATCTGCATGGCCTTCTCATTGTGGAAAGGATCTTTCACTGGGCTGTTGCTAGATGGGACTCCCTCTCACCACAGATTATTTTGCTTCAGATGTTTCAGAGAGCAAAAGGGACTTCAGGTAGGCTGGCTGTGGTCCAGGTTGTGGATCATTGTCTCGTTGTGTGTTCTGAGGTTGTTTGCACTCAAGGGAGCTTTTGAGTGCAGTGACAAGAATCATTGAACATTGCTTAGACTCCAGCACAAGGTAGTTTGTTTTCTCAGGCAAGTCTTGATTTTTATTTGCATTCATGGGGAATCCACAGTGTTCCACCACAGCACTACTGGATGCCCTTTTAAGGCTTTCCATCATCACAGACTACCTCTGAAACACTGTCTTAACCTCATCTGCAACTGTAAGAGGCCAGTCCTAGGTGTGGCAACACTATTCCACCTTGAATTTGCCTTTGTCATGACACCTGCCTTTCCAGAGAGCCCCTGAGAGACCCAGGATGAAACGAGGCATTGAGGTCAATAGCCCAGCCATCTTTCACTGACACCAGCCTCTGGGATTTCATGTATGATTTGATTACCCAAAGACCCCTCAACAACTTATGAGTCTACATTCCATTCCCCATGGGACCCTATTCCTTCATCCAACCTCTTTTGGGAATGGAGTCAAAAAAGCAGTTTCCAATGACCAACTCTCAGTCTCAAAATACCTTTTCCTGCAGTGAGACAGGAACACAGAGATGGCTTGAAGGGGCCTGGATCTCTAGAATTTTAGGATCCTGCAGTGGGTTATCTCAGGTAGCCTTTTTCCAGATACCCAGCCAGCTCTGCTTATACCTCCTTCCTCTGCTTAGGCAGATGGAAAACACTGAGACAAGGGCACCAAAACCTGTCTCATGAATACGCATGCACAAGTCTCAGAGCTCCAGGCCTGAGCCATGAGTTATGGCTAGCATCACAATGCATGTCACCGTTGCCTAGTGACAAGTCCCTGTAGCTTTGTGGGAGAAGACCTCTGTGGAAGTACATAACTGGTGGACTGTCACCTCTCTTCTCTGTGGAATCTATGGGATACTTCCATAATACTCAGAGAGAACAGAAGTGAGACATCCTGAAGAAAGGGAAAGCAGAACTCAAGTAATAAACAGTGAAATCCTTAAGATCCAAAAGTCTCTACAAGAAATCTGACTAGCCTAGATGTTGTAGGTGTGAGTGTTTTTGAAACTTGCCTTCATGTGATTTCTAGGTACAGCCTACTGTTTCCTGGGGTTGCTGTCTCTCAGATGACGCTTCCTGCAGAACCACGCAGCCTCAGGAGCTGTCAGGCTGTGTGTTTCAGTGAGAGTGATGTGAGTGTTTCATGTCTCTGTGTATATTTGGCATTGTGTGTGTGTGAGTGTATGTGTGCCTGTAAACTGAGTCTGTGTAAAGAAAGGTAACTAACACACTTCAGTGCTTCTTTTCTTTTTGAGTCCCCTAACTTTGTTGTGGTCTGTCTGTATGGCTCTGTTTGGGTTGCGTGGCTCTGTGTTCTTTATTTTTCTGTAGATCATGAATCTGTAGTGAATTCAGAGGCAGTTCAAGACACATCGGCATTCAAATTATCACCCTCTCCAAAAAACAAACAAACAAACAAACAAGCAAACAAAAACACTCTTCTATAAAGAAGAGGAACACACCACACCAAAAAACACATCTCCCAGGCATTCACTGCACTATGGCCAAACCAGAAGAGACACTATCGGTCATGTCCCGATAGCCCCTTGTATTTACCTCAACTTCTGTTCCCAGTCAAGCAGGTACTTCATGTCATGAGGGGATACTCCTTCATCATCTTGGGATTTCATCCTGGTACATAGAGTGTAAGCATCAATAAGGTCAGATAGGAGTGAGGATACAATCTTGTGAGGGATAGATGGGTTCCACAAGTTTACCTGCAAAAATGAAGACAGATGATGCAGAAGTTGCTTCCAACTCCATCCTCACATTCTCTTAATTGCACAAGCAGTTCATGCCATTGCCCAGTGTTCAGGTGGGAGTACTTCAACATGAAACTAACATTTGGAGTGCAAATTGGAGACATCCTGGCACACTCCCAATTTGAGAACTTTCATACCCAGAGGAAATGGGAGTGAAATGGATTGATGCTGGGTTAGATGTTGTCTCCACACTTGCCACTTCTTTTTCAGACTTTCATGTTCTCCATCAGCCTAGGTTTTCCTGGATCTGACTCAATGACTTCCACAACAAATGTTTCTCAGTTTATGGAGAACAATTTTTTATGGGAATCCATTGTGTGAATGTTCTCTTCTAAACATTATCAGGTTTTAATGACTTTGCGGCTTTGATATATTTAAAACCATAAATTCCCATTACAGTCACCACCAAGGAAACTCTTGTTCTCCCACTTCTATCACAGGGCTGCATGATTCCTGTAGGAATCATGTGCAATGAGGGTTCCACATTGCCCCAACACATCATTATTGGACATTTTTTTCAGGTTTGCAATCACCACAGATGATCTCTCAGACATTATCTCAACTTCTTCCACACCTGTGAGTGACCCGTTTGAGGTGTCACAACACTGCTCTACCTTATACTTGCTTTTGTCATGGTTTCTACCATTTCCACAGAGATCTGTGAGGCCCAGGATGAAGGGAGGCAGTGCAGTCAAGGGTATGAGCTTCTTTTTTCTGGCATTCACCTCTGAGTTCTCAGGTATGATTCTGTTACCCAAAGAACCCTCAATAGCTCACCAGACTACATTTCAATCTCTACCGGACCCGAATCTTGCACGCAGACTCTTTCAGGAATGGAGTCAGAAGAGCAGTTTCCAGCGACCACCTCACAATGTCTAATCAACACCTTGTACAGCAAGACCAGATCACAGATAGCCCAAAGAGGCCATAAGTTTGAGACATCTAGGATACTGCGGTGGATTAGCACAGACACCAATTTTCCTGATACCATACTGGGTCTGCCTGTACCAGTCTCCCCTGCTAGGCAGGGTGACAGCTCTAACATCTGGTTGCCCAAGCCTGCCACATGAATGTACATTGGCTAGTGTCAGTGTTCCATGCCTGACCTGTAAGCTCTGACCAGTGTCACAGTGAATGCCACTATTGTCTAGTGACAAGTCCCTGTATCTTGGCAGAGAAGGAGACTTCTGTGAAGGTATGTTGGTGGTAGACTCTCACCTGTCTTCTCTGTGGCACCCATGGAATTCTCTCATGATTCTAGGAGAGAGCATATGTCAGGAATCCTGAAAAAAACTTCAAGCAGGGACACAGGAATAAACCCCCAAATCCTTAAGGATCTAAAATTATCTGCAGGATGCTTCAGGCCTGCTTAGATGTTATAGAATTGACTCTTTTTGAAACTTGCCTTACTATGATTTCTACATACAATTTGCCTATGTTCCCTGGGGT
This sequence comes from Macaca thibetana thibetana, assembly GCF_024542745.1. NCBI lineage: Eukaryota > Metazoa > Chordata > Mammalia > Primates > Cercopithecidae > Macaca > Macaca thibetana. The sequence goes on along the minus strand of NC_065599.1, from coordinate 4,125,381 downwards.
TGTTTTCTCTAAGGTTGGTCTTCCTGCATAACCAAGCAGCCCCAGAAGCTGCTGGGCTGTGTGTTTCTGTCGTGGTGTTGTGAATGTTGTATGTCTGCGTGTGGGTGTCACTTTGTATGTTTGTGTGTGTGTCTGTGCCTCTAAGTGGAGTCTCCTGAAAGGATGTGGGTAAATCACTCCAATACTTCTTGTTTATTTGTGTGTTTTTTGTTTGTTTTATTTATTTTTTTAGTCTCAAAAGGTTTTGGTGGCCTGTCTGCATGACTCTGTTTGGGCTGTGGGGCTCTATGTTCTTTATTTTTCTGTGAATCATGTATTCAAAGAGAATTGGGAGGCTGGCTGAGACAGGCTGTGGTTCAAATCATCTCCCCCTGCAAGAAAACCACTCTTCTAGAAAGAAGAGAAGAACAGACAGACATCTCCCAGTGTTTCATTGTCCTGCAGCCAAAAGATGGAGAGACACAAGCAGTCCTGTCTGCAGGACCCCTTGAATTTATCTCGAATTCAATTCCCAACTGAGCAGGGACTTCACATTTTGAAGGTGTACTCCTCTATTGTCTTAGGATTTCATTGTGGAACAGAGAGTGAGCAACAATAAGGTCAGATAGGGTGCAGATACAATCTTGTGAGGGGTGGATGGGGTCCTGTACCTTCACCTGCAAAAAAGTTGAAGTCAGGTGACGCAGACAGTGCTTCCAACTGAATGACCACATTCCAGTAATTGCACAACGACTCCACATCGTGGCCCATATTTCATGTAGGAATACTCCAACATACGGGGAATATAGTGTTGTACACTGAGGCCATACTGGCCACCCCCTTGTGATTTCAGTCCTTTCATACCTGAAGCCAAATAGGAGTTGGATGTATTGATGCTAAGGGGAATGTGGCCTCTATACTTGCCTCTTCTTTTCCTGACTTTAATGCAACTCATCATCCTACAGTTTCCTGGGGCTGACTCCAACTCTTCCACACTAAAAGTTTCCCAGTTTATAGAGTATGACCCTCCTGGGATTGCATTGCATGAGTGTTTTCTTCTAAACACTCTCCCATTTTAATAACTGGGCAGCTATCATACTTATAAAAGTGTAAATTCTGGTTGCAGCCACCAGCAAGGAAACGTTTGCTCTCACATTTCTAATCGTCGGCTGCATGAGTCTGTAGGGGGAGAAGCAGGCAACTGTCTGAATTTGCCTGGTAACCTTGACTCTTTTCACTTCCTTGCACATCCTTTTTCATTGTGGAATAAATCTTTCACTGGGTTTTTGCATCTTGAGACATTCTCTCACCACAGATCTTTTGGCTGCCAGAAATCCCGAGAATAAAAATGACTTTGGGAAGAGTGGTTGTGCTCCAGATTGTGGGTCATGGTCTCACTGTGGTCTCTCAATGTGTTTGCCCTTAGCAAGAGGGTTTTGGGTCCTCTAACAATGTTGGGACTCCAGAATAAGTCAGCTTATTCTCTCAGATGAGCCCTGATTTTCTTTTCCTTTCCTTGTGGGTCCACATTGCTCCTCAACTGCACTAGTGGGCACTCTTTTCTGACCTGCAATCACCACAGCCAGCCTCTGAAACCCAGTCTCAACCACATCTGCACCTGTGAGAGGCCAGTTCGAGGTGTGAGAGCATTGTTCCATCTTGGACTTGCTTTTGTTTTTTTTCCTGCCTTTACCTGAGAGCCCCTGTGAGGTCCAGAAAAAAGGGAAGCAGTGAGGTACAGGGCCAGCCCATCTAGGGTCTCAGGTATAATTCCATCACCCAAAGAACCACCAATAACACACCAGACTATAGTCCAGTCCCTATGGGACCTGATTCTGGCACACATTCTCCTTTGGGAATGTAGTCAAAAGAGCAGTTTTCAGGGACAACCTTATAGTCTCGAAATGTCTTCTCCTACAGTGAAATCAGACCATGGAGACTTCGTGAAGGGGCTCTAAGGTCAGAGTTTTTAGGTTACTGCAATGGGTTATCACAGTCAGCCTATTTTACAATATCAGGCCTGCTCTATTCTCCTCTGCATAGGTAGGCTGAAAGCTCTGACAGCCAGGCACCTGAGCCTGCATTGCAAGTGCTCATGTACTAGTCTCAGGGCACTAGGCCACAGCTGTGAGCTCTGGCAAGCATCACAATGAGTGCCACTGTTGCATACAGACAAATCCCTCTGGGTTGGTAAAGAAGGAGACCTCTGTGGAAGTGTGTCAGCAGTGAATTCTCACTTCTTTTCTCTGTGGAATCCTTGGATACTCCCATGATCCTAGGAGAGGTCAGACATCAGCCAGCCTGAAGAAACATTTAACAGAATCCTGAGAATAAATAATGTAATGTGTAAGGTTTCAAAATGATCTGCAGGATGCCTCAGGCCAGTCTTGACATAGTAGGGGTGAGTCTTTTTGAAAATTGCCCTACTGTGATTTCTACGTACAGTGCACCTATGAGAGAAGAGCACATCACATCCAAGAATAGACATTTCCCAATGTTTCATTGTCTTGCAGCAAACCCAGGGAGAGACACTAGCAGTCCAGTTCACAGGAATTCTTGGATTTACCTCAAATTCAGTTCCTAGCTGAGTAGGTGCTTCACATCGTGTGGAGGCATTCCTACATCATCTTGGAATTTCACTCCTGGTTAGATACTGAGCAGCTAAGATAAAGGTGAAGATACAGGAGTACTGCAAGCTGCATGAAACATTTGGAGTACAAACTGTAGCCATCCTGCTGAACTCTCGATATGAGGGCTTTCAAATCCACAGCAAAATGGGAGAGGAATGGATTGCTGGTGGGTGGGATGTGCTCTCCAAAATTGCCTCCTGATTTTCTGAATTCCATGTTCCTCCTTGACCTAGGGTTTCCTGAAGCTGGATCCACATCTTCCACACTAAACGTTTCCCACTTCACAGAAGACAACCCTCGTGGGAATTGATTGTGTGACTGTTTCCTTCTAAACGCTGTCACATTTTGATAACTGGGCAGCTGCGATACTTTTAACATCATAAATTCCCGTTACATCTGCTAACAAGGAAATCTTTATATTCTCACTTCTCTCAGAGCGCTGTATGATTCCTGAACGACGACAAGCAGGCAGATGTGCCTGGCTTGTGGCTGGTAATCCAGGTTCTGTTTCATTTTATCTGTATGTCCTTTCTCATGGTGGAGGGTGTCTTTCACGGGCTGTCGCAGGATGGGATGGCCTCTTGCCACAGATCTTTTCACTGCCAGAAATATCAGGGTTCAAAATGGAGTTCAAATAGGCTTGTTGTGCTCCATGTTGTGGGTCGAGGTCTCAATGTGGGAGCTGAGGTTGTTTGCACTTTGCACAAGGCTTTTGGGTACTCTGACAGAAATCTTGGAATGTTGCTAGGACTCCAACACAAATCAGCTCATTCTCTCAGGCGAGTCTTGATTTTTCATTTTTCATTCCTTTCGTTTGGGGTCTACAATGTCCCTCAACAGCTCTACTGGACACCCTTTTCAGGCTGGAAATTACCACAGAGGGCATCTGAAACATTGTCTCAACCTCATCTGCATCCTTGAGAGGATTTTTCAAGGTGTGAAAGTGTTGTTCTACCTTGGAATTGCCTTTGTCAATGTCCCTGGCTTTACCAGAGTGTTTTCCTGAGGCCCAGAATGAAGGAAAGCAGTGAGGTTAAGGGCCCAGCCATCTTTCACTAACACTTGCCTCTGAGGTGTCAGATATAATTCTTTTACCTAAAGACTTCTCAATAACTCACCAGACTATATTCCACTCCCCATGGGACCCGATTATTGTGCATATCCTCTTTAAGGAATGGAGTCAGAAGAGTAGTTTCCAGTGACCACCTCAGAGTCTCAAAACCCCTCTTCCTCCAGTGAGACCCAAACACAAAGATGTCCCGAAGGAGCCCTAAGGTAGAGACTTTTAGGGTCCCGCAGAGGGTTATCTCAAACAACAATTTTCCTGCTACCAGGCCAGCTCTGCCTGTACCATTTTCCTCTGCTTAGGCAGTCTGACAGCTCTGACAGTCAGGCACCACAGTCGGTTCTGTGAAAGTTTGCAAATGCGCATGTGTTTGTCTCAGGGAACCAGGACTGAGCTGTGAGTTCTGGCTAGAGTGACAATGAATGGCACTGTTACCTAACGACAAATCCCTGTGGCTTGTCAGAGAAGGAGACCTCTGTGGAGATGCATTGGCAGTGGACCCTTCCCTGTCTTCTCTGTTAAATCCACGAAATAGTCCCACAAACGTAGGAGAAAACAGACTTGAGCCAGCATTAAATAATGTCAAACAGAGTACCAGATTAACAACAAAATCTCTATGCATTCCAAAGGATCTGCACGATGCCTCAGACTTGCCTAGAGGATGTAGGGCTGAATCTTTTTGAAATTTGTCTCACTGTGATTTTTAAGTACAGCTGGCCTGTGTTCCCCTGGGTTGCCCTATTGAAGGTGGAGCTTCCTTCCTACAGAACCATGCAGCCTCAGAAACTGCTGGGCTGTGTGTTTCTGTGGGATTGTGGCAAATCTTGGATGTCTGCTTGTTTGTGGCCTTGTGAATCTGTGTGTTTGTCTGTATATGTGTGCCTGTATTTGGAGTCCTCTTCAACAAATGTGGCTAAAGCATGTCAGCATTTCTTTTTTAAAAAACTCTTTCAAACTTATGGTAGCCTTCCATGGTTTCTCTGCATGGGCTAAGGGGCTCCATGTTCTTTATTTTACTGTGGATCATGAATCCGCAGTCAACTGGGAGGCATGCTGAGACCCACCAGTGTCCAAATAACTTACCTGTGTAAAAATAGCCATACCTCTAGAAAGAAGAGGAGCACCACACACCAAGAAAAAAAAACAAACAAAACAAACAAACAAACAAAAACACCCCAATACACAAACAACAACAACAACAAAACATCTCCCTGTGTTTCATTATTCTGCAGTCAGCCCTGGAGAGACATCAGTAATGCTGTCTTCAGGGTCCCTTGAATTCACCTCGAATTCGGCTTTCAGCCAAGCAGGTGCTTCTTGTCATAACGGGGCACTCCTCCACTGTCTTGAAATTTCATCCTGCGATATAGAGAGTGAACAGCAGTAAGGTCAGATAGGGGTAAGGACACAATCTGGTGAGGAATGGATGGGGCCCTGCAACTGCACTTGCAAAAAAATGAAAACAGATGATATCTAAGGTGTTTCCAAATTCATTCCCACATTCCCTTAATTGCACAAACAGTCCACGCCATGGACCGGTGTTCAGGTGGGAATACACCAATGTGCAATAAACATTTAGAATGTAAATTGGGGCCACTCTGGTAAAGTCCTGATTTGAGGGCTTTTATACCTGTAGCCAAATGGGAATGGAATGGATTGATGCTGGGTGTGATGTGCTCTCCACAGTTGTGTCTACTATTTTTGACTTCCTTGCTCCTCCTCAGCCCCAGGTTTTCTAGGTCTTATTCAATGACTTCCACATTAACGTTTCCCAGTTCACAGAGAATGACCCTCATGGGAATACATTGTGTGAGTATTTCCTTGTAAACAGTCATATTTTAATGACTGGGAAGCTTCAATACTGTTTAAACAATAAAATCTGCTTACAGCCACTGACAAGGAAACTCCTGTTACACCACTTCTATCGGAGGGCTGCATGATTCCAGTAGGATGAGAAGCAGGAAGTTGTGTCTGGCTTTTGCCTGGTAATCTAGGTTCTATTTCATTTCATCTTCTTTGCCTTCTTATTTCGAAGAGTCTCTTTCATTGTTCTGTTGCTGGATAAAACTGCCTCTTGCCACAGATTATTTAGCAACCGAGGATTTCAGAGAGCAAAAGGGACTTCAGGTAAGCTGATTGCAGTGCAAATACTGGGTTGTTGTCTTTCTGTGGGTTCTGAGGTTGTTTGCATTTTGCATGAGGCTTTTGGGAACTCTGACAGGAATCATTGGACATTGCTTGAATTCCAGCACAGGAAGCTCATTCTGTCACAAAAGTTTTGATTTTTCTTTGCTTTCATGGAGAATCCACAGTGTAAAACCACAGCACTACTGGACACAGTTTTCAGGCTTGCCTTTGCACAGATGGCCTCTGAGCCACAGTCTCAACCTAATCTGCACCCGTGAGAGGCTAATCCTCAGTGTGAGAACACTGCTTCAATTTGGACTTGCCTTTGTTGTGGTCACTGCCTTTCCCAGAGAGCCTCTGTGAGACCCATGAGGAAGGAAGGCAGTGAGGGAAAGAATCTGACATATTTCTCCAACATTCACCTCTGGGGGCTCAGGTATGATTCTGTTACCCAAAGAACCCTCAACAACACAGAATATATTCTAATCCCCATGGTGCCCAATTCTTGCATGCAGCCACCTTTGGAAATGAAGTCAGAAGAGCAGTTTTCAGCGACCTCCTTACAGCAGCAAAATGCTTCCCCCTCCAGTGGGACCCGACCACGGAGACAGCCCACGGTTGCCCTGAGGTCAAGACTTTTAGGGTCCCACTGTGGATTTTCACAGGCAATCTTTTTCCCAATACCAGCCTGGCTCTGTTTGTACCATTTTCCCCTTCTTAGGCAGCCTGACAGCTCTGACAGCCATGCACCGGAGCCTGCCTCACTGATGTGCATGCAATAGTTTCAGGGCACCAGGCCTGAATATCAGCTCTGGCTAGCATCACAATGAATGTAACCATTGCCTAGTGACAAGACCCTGCATCTTGGTGGAGAAGGAGATCTTTGTGGAGGTGAGTTGGTGGTGAACTTTGGTTTGATTTCTCTGTGGGATCCATGGAATTCCTCAGGTCTGCCTACATTTTGTAGGTGTGCATATTCTTGAAATTCACCCCAATGTGATTTCTAGGTACAGTCCCCGCTGTGTTCCGCAGTGTTGATCTCTCCTAGATGGAGCTTCCTGCAAAAGCACACAGCCTCAGGAGCTACTGAGCCTTGTGTTTCTGTGAAAATGTTGTGAGTGTTAGATGTCTGTGTATATGGCATTGTGTGTGTGTCTGTGTGAGTGTGTGGGTCTGCTTAAAAGAATGTAGCTAACAAATTTCAGCCCTTCTTTTTATGACTTTCACAATCTTCTGGTGGCTTGTCTGTGTGGCTGTACTTCAGCTGCAGGTCCCATCTTGTTTATTTTTCCATGGATTATGAATCTGCTGTGAATTGGGAGGCATGCCAAGACTCGCTAGTGTCCAGATCATTTCCCTCTCTAAAAAAAGTCACTCTTCTAGAAAGAACAGGAGAACAGCACATCAAAAAACAGACATCACCCAATGTTTCACTGTTCTGAGCCCAACCCAGGGAGAGAAACTAGCAGTTCTGTCCACAGGGTCCCTTGAGTTTACCTCGAATTCAGTTCCCAGCTGAGCAGAGTCTTCATGTCATGAGAGGGAACCCCTCCATAGTCTTGGAATTTTATCCTGGGTCATAGAGTGTGAGCAGCAATAAGGCCATGTAAGGGTGAGGAGACAATCTGATGAGGGGTGGATGGAGTCTCACAACTTCATCTGCAAATGAAATGAACAGATGACACAGAAGGTGCTTTCAGCTGAATCCTGCATTCACTTAATTGCACAGTCACTCCACAGAATGTTCCGGTGTTGAGGTTTGGGGACTCCAACCTGCAAGAAATGGTTGGAATGCAAATTGGGGTCTTCCTTGCAAACTTTCGATTTGAGGGTTTTCATACCCAGCACAAAATGGGAGTGGAATGGATTGATGCTGGGTGTGATGTGGCTTTGTCAGCCTATGGTTTCCTGGGTTTGGCTCAACCACTTTCACACTAAACGTTTCCCAATACATGGAGAACTACCTTTATGGGAGTCCAATGAATGAGTCTTTCCTTCTAAACAGTGTCATGTTGTAATGACTGGGCATCTTTGATACTTTAGAGACCGCAAATTCTTGTTACAGCAGCCAAGGAAACTCAACAACTCACCAGAATATATCCCAGTCCCCATCAGACCACATTCTTGCAAACAGCCTTTTTCAGGAATGGAGTCAGAGGAGCAGTTTTCAGCGACCACCTCACAGTCTCAAAATGCCTCCTATTCTAATGGGACCTGACCACAGAGATGACCTGAAGGGGCTCTAAGTTTGAGACTTTTAGGGTCCTGCACTGTATTATCCCAGGCTGCATTTTTCCTGACACCAAGTTGGATCCACCTGTTCCATTTTCATTTTCTTAAGCAGGCTGACAGCTTTGACAGCCAGGCACATGAGTCTACCTACTGAATACAATTTGCTAGTCTCAGGGTACCAGACCTGAGTTTTGAGCTCTGGCTAGCGACACAACCAATATGCTTAAGGATGAGTCCTTGCATCTTGGTGGAAGATGAGACCTCCATGAAGATGAATGGGCCATGGACTCTCACCTGTCTTCTCTCTGGGATTCTTGAGATGGTCCCATGATCCTAGGAGACAGCAGATATGAACCAGCCTGAAGAAATGTCAAACAGAACTTCAGGAAGAAACCACAAATTTTCTAGGAATCCAAAAGGATCTACAGAATACCTTACACATGCCTACATGTTGTAGGGTTGGGTCTTTTGAAACCTACCCCACTGTGATTTTCACATACAGCCTGCTTGTTTTACCTGAGGTCACTGTCTTTCAGGTGAAGCTTCCTGTAGATCCACACAACCTCAGAAACTCCCTTGCTATGTGTTTCTGTGGGAGTGTTGCAGGTGTTGGATCTCTCTCTCTCTCTCTCCCCCACATCTCTGTGTGTGTGTGTGCGTGTGTGTGTGTGTGTAGCTGTAAGTGGAGTCTGCTTAAAAGAATGTGGCTAACGCACGACAGCACTTCCTATTTTTGAATCCTCCAACCTTTTGGTGGCCTGTTGGTGTGGCTCTGCTTTGGCTCTGGGGCCTTGTGTTCTTTATTTTCTGTGGATTATAAATCTGCAGTTAACTGGGACACTGGCTGAGATAAGCCAGTGTTCAAATAACCTCCCCCTGCAAAAAAAAGCCACTCTTCTAGAAAGAAGAGGAACATCCAAAAACAGACATCTCTCTGTGTTTCATTGTCTTGCTGCCAAACCAGGGAGAGACACTAGCAGTCCGTTCCACAAAGCCCCCTTGAATTTACCTCAGATTTGTTCCCAGACAAGAAGGTGATTCATGTCATCATGAGGCACTCTTCCTTTGTCTTGGGATTTCATTCTGGTACAGAGAGTTTGAGCAGCAATAAGGTCATATAGAGGTGAAGATGCAATCTGGTGATGGGTAAATTGAGTCTGACACCTTCTCCTTCAAAACAGGTGAAGAGAAGACACAGAAGGTGCTTCCGAGTGGATCCCCACGTTCCCTTAATTGCGCAAGCAGTCCACATCATAGCCTGGTGTTGAGGTGGGAGTACTACAACGTACAGGAAATATTTGGGGTGCAAACTACAGCCATCCTGGCAAACTCCAGATTTGAGAGCTTTCACACCCTGATCCAAATGGGAGTAGGATGTATTGATGCTGGGTGCGATGTACCCTGAACACATGCCTCTTCTTTTCCTAACTTTTATGTTTCTCTTCAGCCTAGAATATTCTGGGTCTAGCTCCATATCTTCCACCTTAGGCAGTTTGCAGTTCATGGAGGGTGACCCTCATGGGAATCCATTGTGTGAGTGTTTCCTTCTAAATGCTGTCATGTGTTAATGACTGGATAGCTATGATACTTCTAAAACTGTAAATTCCAGTTACAGCCACCACCAAAGTAACTCTTGTTCTCCTACTTCTAGAGGAGGGCTGCATGATTCCTTTTAGAATGAGAATCAGGCAGCAGTCTCTGACTTTTTCCTGGTAATCTAGACTCTGTTTCACTGCATCTGCACATTCTTTCTCATCGTGTATGGGATCTTGCTGGATGGGACTGCCTCTTGCCACAGATCATTGGCTGCCAGAGATTTCAGGGAACAAATGGGACTTTGGGTATGCTGGCTTCACCCCAAGTTCTTGATCTTGGTCTGGTTGTGGGGACTGAGGTGGTTTGAGCTTTGTAGGAGGCTTTTGGTGCCTCAGCCAGGAATATTTGAACATTGTTTGGATGCCAGCACAAGTCAGTTCATTCTCTCATGTGAGCTTTAATTAATTATTCTATTTTATTTTATTTTTGCTTTCATGAAGGGTCCAGGGTGCCCTTCAATAGTACTACTTGTCACTCCTTTTCTTCTTGCAATTCTCACACGTGGTCTCTGAGACACTATCTCAATATCATCTGCACCTGTGAGAGGCCAATTCGAGGTGTGAGAACACTGCTTTACCTTGCCCTTGCCTTTGTTGTGGTTACTCGCTTTCCCAGAGAGCCCCTTGGAGGGCCAGGATGAAGGGAGGCAGTGAGGTCAAAGTCCTAGCCATCCTTTGATGACACCCACCTGTAGAAGTCTCAGCTACGAATGTATCAACCAGAGAACCCACAACAACTCACCAGACTATATTCTAATCCCCATGGGACCTTTTCCTGGTAATTAAGGCTCTGTTGCATTCCATCTGCATGTCCTTTCTCTTTGGGGAGGAGGTCCTTCACTGGGCTGTTGCTAAATGGGACTACTTGTCAACACACATCTTTTGGCTACCAGGGATTTCAGGGAGCAAAAGGACATCAAAGTAAGCTGGCCTCTCTCCATGTTGTGGGTGGTTGTATCCTTGTGGGGCTGAGGTTGCTTGAACTTTGCAAGTTTTTGGATCTTCTGACAGGAATCTTTGAATGTTGCTTTGACTCCAGCACAAGTCAGCTGGTTCTCTCAGATGAGTCTTGATTTTCCATCCCTTTCATAGTGGTACACAGTGCCCCTCCACAGCACTACTGGACATCCTTTTAAGGCTTGCAATAGTTACAGACAGCCTTTGAGAAACTGTCTCAACCTCATCTGCACTTGGGAAATACCAATTTGAAGTTCAAGAACACTGCTCCACTTCAGATCTGACTTTGTCAGGGTTCCTACCTTTCACAGAGAGCCCCTGTGAGGCCCAGGTTGAATGAAAGCACTAAGGCCAAGGGCCCTGTCCAGCCATCTTTCGGTGACACCGACCTCTGAGGTCTCAGATATAATTTCACCAACCAAACACCCCTGAACAGCTCAGAAAACTATATTCCAATCCTCATGGGTCTGATTCTTGCATAAAACTTTTTGGCAATGGAGTCAGAAGAGCAGTTATCAACCAACACCTCAAAGTCTTGAAATGGCTCCTACTCCAGCAGGACAAACCATGGAGATGGCAAGAAGGGGCCTGAATGTTGAATCTTGCAGTAAGATGTCACAGGCAGCCTTTTCCCCAAAATCAGACCAGCCTTGCCTGTACCATATTCCTCTATTCAGGCAGGATGACAGCTCTAACAACCAGGCACCCGAGCTTGCTAATGAATGAGCATGTGCTAGTTTGAGGGCACGTGGCCTGAACTGTGATCTCTGGCTATCCTCACAATGAATGCCACCATTGCCTAGTGACAAGTCCCTGATACTTGGCACAGGTGGAGGTTTTTGTGGAGGTTCAACAGTGTTGAACCTCGCCTATTTTCCCTGTGGGATCCACAGGATAGTCCCATGATCCTAGAGAGGGCAGTCATGAGCCAGCCTGAAGAATCCTCAAGCACAGCACCAGGAATAAACCATGAAATTCCTAAGACACAGAAGGATCTGCCAGATGCCACAGGCCTTCCTAGACATCATAGCGGTGAGTCCTTTTGAAACTTGCCTCACTGTGATTTTTAGGTACAGCCAACATGTGTCTCCTGGGGATGTTGTCTTTGAAATGGGGTATCCTGCAGAATCACTCAGCCTCAGAACCAGCCAGACCATGTGTTAATGTGGGAGCATTGCGAGTGTTGAATGTCTGCGTGTGGTTTGGCTTTGTGTGTTTATGTGCCTGTAAGTGGAGCCTGCTTAAAAATACATGACTATTGCACTACAGAGGTGTTTTTCATTTGTTTTGTTTTTATTTTTATTTTTGAGTTTCACACCCTTTTGGTTGCCTCTCTGTGTGGCTCTGCTTGGGTTGTGGAAATCCATGTTCATTGTTTTTCTGTGGGTTATGAATCACAGTGAATTGGGAGATTGACTGAGACACACAGGGTCCAGATCTCTTCTAGAAGAAAAAGAGCCAACTATACTCAAGAACATACTTCTCTCAGTGTTTCATTGTCCTGTGGTCAACCCAGAGAGAGACACTAGCAGTTCTGTGCACAGATCCCTTGAATTTACCTCTAATTTTGTTCTCAGCTGAGCAGGTGCTTCACATCATAGAGGGCACACTTCCATCATCTTCTGGTTTTATTCTGGGACAGAGAGAGTGAACAGCATTAAGGTCACACAGGGGTCAGGATACAATCTGGTCAGGAGTGTATTCAGTCCTACATCTTCACCTGCAAAAAAGTTCATAGGTGTCAGAGAACTTGTTTGAACCAAATGATCTGTAGGATGCCTCAGACTTGCCTAGAAATTGTAGGGGTGAGTCTTTTTGAAACTAGCCACATTATGATTTCTAATTACCACCTGCTTGTGTTGTCACTCCTCCATGGTCTTGTGATTTGGTTGTGGGACACAGAGTGTGAGAAGCAAAAGGGTCAGAGAGGAGTGAGGATACAATCTGGTGAGGGATAAATGGAGTTCTGCATCTTCATTTGCAAAAAAGGTGAAGACAAATGACACAGATAGGAAACTGTATCACCGCATTCCCTTCATTGCACAAACAGTCCACACCATGGCCTGTTGTTCATGTGGGAGTTCTCCAACATGTAGGAAATATTTGGGGTTCCTATGCATCTTTCCTGCAGAGAGCCCTCAAAAACTCTGGATTTGAGGGCTTTCATACCTGCAGCTAAATGGTAGTGGGATGGATTGATACTGGGTAACATGTGGCCTCCACAGTTGCTGAATATTTTGCTGACTTCTATGTTTCTTGTCAGCCTAGGGTTCCTTCCAGCCTAGGGATCTGGCTCAATGTCTTTCATACTAAATGTTTCAGGAACCATAGCTCACAGATGGTGACCATCAAGGAAATCCATTGCATGAGGCTTTCCTTCTAAACACTGTCACATTTTAATGACTGGATAGAAGTCATAGTTTTAAAATCATGAATTCCCATTACAGACAAAAACGAAACTTATGTTTTCCCATTTCTATCAAAGAGCTACATAATTGCTGTAGGACAAGAAAAAGACAGCAGTGTCTGTCTTTTGTCTGGTAATCTAGGGTCTGTTTCATTTTATCTGCACTCTTTTTCATTGCGGAGGGGGCCTTTAATCGGATGGTTGCTGAATGAAAGTGCCTCTCACTACAAAACTTTTGGCTACCTAGGGTCTCAGGAAGCAAAAGGGACTTAGGCTAGGCTGTCTGTTCTCCAGATTGTGGATTATTGTCACGTTCTGAGGACTGAGGTTGTTTGCAATTTGCAGGAAGTTCTTGGGTTTTCTGACAGCAATCACTGACCATTGCTTGGAGTCCAGCACAAGGCAACTCGTTCTCTCAGGCAAGCCTTGATTTTTCTTTGCTCTCTTGGGAAATCCAGAGTGCCCCTCAACAACCGTTTTCAGGCTTGCCATCACCAAGGAAGGCCTCTGAGAATCTGTCTCAACCCCATCTGCACCTGTGAGAGGCAAGTCCGAGGGGTGAGAACACTGCTGCACTGTGGAATTGCGTTTCTGGTAGTCCCTGTGATTCCCAGAGAGCCCTGTGAGGCCCAGGATGAAGGGATGCAGTGAGGTCAAGAACCTGACCAACTTACATTAACACCCTCATCTGGGGTCTCCAGTATGATTCTATCATCCAAAGAGCTCTTGGAAACAAATCAGACAATATTACAATCTGCATGACATGCAATTCTTACACACTACCTCTTTCGGAAATGGAGTCAGAAGAGCAGTTTCCAGAGACCATTTCACAGTCTCGAAACACCTCCTCCTCCAGCTGGACACAACCACGGATATGGCTTGAAGGAGCCCTGAGCTTGAGACTTTTAGGGTCCCATGGTGGGTTCTCATACACAGTCTTTTTCTTGATACCCCGCCGACTCTGCCTGTACCACCTTTTTTTGCTTAGGCAGGCTGAAGGCTCTCAAAGTCAGGTGCCCCGGACTGCCTCTCGAACGTGCGTGCGGTAGTCTCAGGGCACCCAGTCCTGATTGTAAGTTCTGCCTAGCTTAACAATGATTGTATCCATTGCCTAGTGACAAGTGCCTGTGGCTTGGAAGAGAAAGAGACATTTGTGGAAGTGTGTCTTCAATAGACTCTCATCTGTGTTCTCTGTGGGATCCACAGGATATTCCCACAATCCTAGGGAAGAGTAGGCGTGAGTCAGCCTGAAGAAACAGCAAGCACAGCCCCAGGAATAAACCACAGAATCCCTAATGATCCAAAAATAAGTGCAGAATTTATCAGACCTGCCTAGACATTATAGGGTTGGGTCTTTTTGAAACTTGCTCCACTGTGATTTCTAGGTACAGCCGACGTGTGTTCTTCATGGTTTCTCTCTCCAAGGTGGGGCTTCCTACAGAACTGGTCAGCCTCAGGACCTGCTGATTCTGCTGTGTGTTTCTGTGGGAGTGTTGCAAGTGTTGGATGTCTGTGTGTGTGTGTGTGGCATTGTGTGTTAGCATCACGTGAATGTCACCATTGCCTAGTGACAAATCCCTGCTCCTTGGCAGAGAAGGAGATCATGGAGATGCATTGGCGTGGACTCTCACCTGTATTCTCTGTGGGATCCACAAGACAGTCCCATGATCCCAGTAGAGGGTAGGTGTGAGTCAGCCTGAAGAAACATCAAGCAGAGCTCCAGGAATAAATCACGAAATCCCTAGTGATCTAAAAAGATCTGCAGGATGCCTCAGGCCTGCCTAGACATTGTCAGTGTGAGTCTTTTTGAAACTAGACCTACTGTGATTTCCAGGTATAGCCCGCCTGTGTTATCTGGAGTTGCACTCACTCACATGGGGCTTCCTGCAGAACAAAGGAGCCTCAGAAACTGCTGGGCTGTGTGTTTCTGTGGGAGTTTTGCTAGCATTCTATGTCTGTGTTTGTGTTGACTTTGTGTGTTTGTGTGTGATTGTGTGTGCCTGTAAGTGGAGCCTGCTTAAAAAATGTGGGTAATGCTATTTTTTTTGAGTCTTCAAACATTTTGGTGGCCTCTGTGGTTCTGCTTGGACTGTGGTGCACGGGTTCTTTATTTTTCTGTGGATCATGAATACACAGTGAATTGAGACCGGCAGAGACCCTCCGGTGTCCAAATCACCTTCCCCTAAAAAAAAAAAAATGCCACTCTTCTAAAAATAAGAGGAACATACCACACACAAGAACAGACATCTCCCAGCATTTCATTGTCCTGCTACCAACCCAGGGAGAGACACTTGCAGTCCTGTCCATAGGGCTGCTTGAATTTACCTCGAATTTGGTTTCCAGGTGAGCAGATGTTTCTCTTTCTCAGGGTCCACTCCTCCATCGTCTTGGGATTTCATTTTGGGAAAGAGAGTGTGCTCAGTAGTAAGGTCAGATAGGGGTGAGGATACAATCTGGTGAGGGGTGGATGGGATCCTGCACTTTCACCTGCAAAAAAAGGTGAAGACAGATGACATAGAAGGTGTTTCCACTGCAACTCCCGCATTCCCTTAATTGCACAAACAGTCCACACCATGGCCCAGGGTTCAGGCTGGAGTAGTCCATTGTGAATGGAATGTTTGGGGTGCACACTGGGTCCATACTGGCCAACTCATGATTAGTGGGCTTTCATACCTGGAGCCAAATGGGAGTGGGATAGATTGATGCTGGACGGAATATGGCCTTTACAGTTGCCTCTTCTTTTTCTGACTTTCATGTTCCTTATCGACCTAGGGTTTCCTGGGTCTGTCTCAACAAATTCTTCCCTAATCGTTTCCCCGTTTACGAAGAAAGACCCTCGTAGGAATCGATTGTGTGATTGTTTTCCTCTAAATACAGTCATGTTTTGATGACTGGGTAGTTATCGTATTTTAAAACCATTAACTCCCATTACAGACCGCCACAAGGAAACCGTTGTTCCCCTACTTCTATCAGAGGGCTGTGTGATTCCTGTAGGATGAGAATCAGGCAGACATGTCTGGCTTCTTCTTGGCTTTATAGGCTTTGTTTGTTTATCTGCATACTGTTTCTCATTGTGGAGGAGGTCTTTCATTGGGCTGTTGATGGATGGAACTGCTTCTTGTAACAGATCTTTTTTCTTCCAGTTATTTCAAGAAGCATAGAGGACTTCTAGTGGGCTCACTGCATTTTAGGGCTAGGTCGTGGTCTTATGGGGGCCGAGGTTGTTTGCACTTTGCAGGAGGCTTCTGGGTATTCTCATAGGAATCTTTGAACATTTCGTGGACTCTTGGTGTCTGTTTAAAAGAATGTTGCAAATTCACTTCAGTCTTTCTATTTTTTTAGTCTCCCAACATTTTTGTGGCCTGTGTGACTCTGTTTGGATTTTGCTGCGGGGTGCCATGTTCTTTACTTTACTGTGGATCATGAATCCTCGAAGAATTGGAAGGCGTGTTGTGAGCCGCCTGCATCCAAATCACCTCGCCTGCAGGAAAAGCTATACTTCTAGAAAGAAGAGAAGCAGACCACACCAAAAAACACATCCATGTTTCATGGTCCTGCCACCAACCCAGGGAGAGACACTAGCAGTCCTGTTGACAGATTCCATTTAATTTACGTTGAATTATGTTCCCAGCAGAGCAGGTACTTCACGTCATGGAAGAGAACTCCTTCTTTATTTTGGGATTTCATTCCAGAATGTAGAGAGTGAGAAGCAATAAGTTCTGACAGAGGTGAGGATACAATCTGATGGAGCATGGATGCGGTCCTGCAACATCACATGCAAATAAAATACAGATTACACAGAAGGTTCTCCCAGCTCCATCCTCACATTTCCTTAGTTGCACAAGCAGTCTACACCATGGCCCAGTGTTCAGGTGTGAGTACCCAAAAGTGCAAGGAACATTTGGAGAGCAAATTGGGGTCATCCTGGCAAACTCCTGCTGAGAGGGCTTTCATATATGAAGACAAATGGGAGTGAAATGGATTAATACCCTATAATATGCAGCCACCACACTTGCCTCTTCTTTTCTTGACTTCCATGTTACTTATTGCCCTAGTGTTTCCTGGATCTAGCTCAATGACTTCCACACTAATGTTTTACAGTTCACAGAGAATGACTCAAGGGAATCCATCATGTGAGTGTTTTCTTCTAAACACTGTCATATTTTAATGGCAGGGCTGCTTTGATATTTATCAAACCATAACTGATCATTACAGCCACCAGCAAAGAAACTCTTATTCTCCCTCTTCTATCAGAGGGCTGTATGATTTCCATAGAATGAGAAGCAGGCAGCTGTGTGTGATTGTTGCCTGGTAATCCAGCTTCTGTTCCATTTCATCTTTGCTAAATTCTCATTGGGAAGGGGTTGTTCATTTGTCAGATGCTGAAGGAGAATTGCTGTCACCACAGATCTTTTAGCTCCCAGGAATTTCAGAGAGCAAAAGAGACTTCAAGTAGGCTGACTGCACTACAAGTTGTGGATTGTTGTCCTTGTTGTGAGGGTTGAGGTTGTTTATACTTTGTATAAGGCTTATGCATCCTGACAGGAATCATTGAATATTGCTTAAACTCCAGCACAAGACAATTTTTTGTCTCAGGCAAGTAGTTATTTTTCTTTGCTTTCATGAGGAATCCACAGTCCTTCTCAACAGCACTATGGGATACAATTTTCAGGCTTGCCATTCCCACAGATGGCCTCTGAGACACGGTCTCAATTT
The DNA here is from genome assembly GCF_024542745.1 of Macaca thibetana thibetana. Classification (NCBI taxonomy): domain Eukaryota; kingdom Metazoa; phylum Chordata; class Mammalia; order Primates; family Cercopithecidae; genus Macaca; species Macaca thibetana. The sequence goes on along the minus strand of NC_065599.1, from coordinate 4,107,672 downwards.
CATCTGCACTCATGAGAGGCCAGTCCAAGGTGTGAGAATATTGCTCCACCTTGGACTTCCCTTTATCATGGTTCCTACCTTTCCCAGAGAGACCCTGTGAGGCTCAGGAGGAAGGGAGGCAATGAGTTCAAGAGACCAGCCATCTTTAGCTGACATCCACTCTGGGGTCTCAGGCATGAGTCTATGACCAAAAGAACCTTCAAAAATACACCAGACTATATTCCAATCATCACGGGGCCTGATTCTGGCACACACACACATTCTCTTTTGGGAATGGAGTCAGAAAAGCAGTGTCCAGGTACCACTTCACAGTCTTGAAGTGCTGCCTACTACACTGGGACCAGACCAGAGGCCTGAAGGAGTGCTGAAGTCAAAAATTGTAGGCCCCCACAGTAGGTTTTCACAGGCAACATTTTCCCCAATACCAGGCCATCTCTGCCTGTACCATTTTACTCTGCTTAAGCAGGCTGACAACTCTGACAGTCAGGCACCAGAACCTGCCTCACAAATACACAAGTGCTAGTCTCAGGGCACCACACCTGATTGTGAGCTCTGGCTACCATCACAGTGAAAGTCCCAGTTACCTAGTGACAAGTCCCTGCAGCTTGGTGGAGAGGGAGACCTCCATAAAGGTACGTCAGTGGTGGACTCTTGCCTGACTTCTCCATGGGATCCAAGGGATAGTCTGATAATCCTAGAAGAGGGCAGACATAAAGACAGCCTGAAGAAATGTTAAGCACAGCCCCAGGAATGAACTGCAAAATCCCTAAGAATCTGAAATGGTCTGAAAGATTCCTCAGACCTGTCTAGACATTGTAGCGGTGAATCTTTTTGAAACTTGAACCACTGTGAATTTTAGGTACAGCCTGCCTGTATTCCCAGGGGTTGCTGTCTTCCAGATGGGGCTTCCTGCAGAAACAGGCGGACTCAGAAGCTGCCAGGCTACATATTTCTTTGGGAGTTTTGTGAGTGTTTGATGTCTGCATGTTTGTGCGACTTTTTTTTTTTTTTCATATTGTGTGTCTGCATGTGGCTATAAGTGGAGTCTACTTAAAGAAATATGGTTAACACACTGCAGCAATTTTTTTTAAAATATCCCAGCCTTTTGGTGGACTGTTTGTGTGGCTCTGTTTGGGTTGCAGTGCTCCATGTTCTTCATTTTCCATTGGATCATTAATCTGTGGTAAATTGGGAGGGTGGCTGAGACCTGCTCTGGTTGAAATCACCTCCCCCTGAAAAAAAAAATTCTTCTACAAAGAAGAGGAGCACACACATCTAAAAATAGACATCTCCCTCTGTTACATTGTCCTGTGACCAACTCAGGGAGAGACACTAGCAGTGCTGTCTGCAGGACCCCTTGAATTTACCTTGAGTTCAATTCACAACATAGAAGGTGCTTCATGTCATGAGAGGGAACTCCTCCATCATTTTAGGGTTTCATTCTGGGAAAGAGAATGTGAGCAACAATAAAGTCAGATAGGGTGAGGATACAATCTGGTGAGGGGTAAATAGGGTCCGGCACCTTCATTTCCAAAAAACGTGAAGACAGATTAGACAGAAGATGCTTCCAACTGCATCCCAGCATTCCCTTAATTGCACAAGCAGTCCACAGCATGGTCCTGTGTTCACATGGGAGTACTACAATGTGGAGGGACCATTTGTAGTGCAAACTGGGGCCCTCCTGGCAAACTCCCTATTTGATGGCTTTCATACCCGAAGCAAAATGGGAGTGGGATGTATTGATGTTGGGTGGACTGCGCCCTGCACTTGACTCTTCTTTTTCTGAATTCCATGTTCCTCATACGCCTAGGGATTCCTGGCTCTGTCTCAATGTGTTCCACAGTAAAGATTTCCCAGTTCATGGAAAACAACCCTCATGGAATTCCATTGCATGAGTGTTTCCTTCTACACACTGTCAAGTTTTAATGACTAGGCAACTGTGATACTTTTAAAAGCATAAATTCACATTACCACTGTCAACAAGGAAACACTGGTTCTCTCACTTCTCTCAGAGGGTGGCATGATTCCTGTAGAGTGACAAGCAGGCAGCACTGCCTGGCTTTTGCCTTGTAATATAAGTTCTGTCTTATTTCATCTGCCCATCTCTTCTCATTGTGGAGAGGATCTTTTACTGGGTTCTTGGTGAATGGGACTGTCTCTCACTACAGATCTTTGGCTGCCATGGAATTCAAGTAGCAAATGGGATTTTGGGCATACTGGCTGTGCTCCAGGTTGTTGGTAGTCTTGTTGGTGTAGGGGTTGTTTGCACTTTGTAGGGGGCTTCTGGGTCCTCTGCCAGGAATCTTTCAACATTGTTTGGACTTGAGCACAAGACAGCTCATTCTGTCTGGCGAGTTCTGATTTTTATTTGCTCTCATGAAGGGTCCACAGTGCCCTCAACAGTTCTACGCTTTTCAGGCTTTCAATCACCACAGAAGGCCTCTGAGACATTGTCTCAACTTCATCTGCACCTGTAAGAGGCTAGTTCAAGATGGGAGAACACTGCTCCCCCTTGGAATTACATTTATGATGGTCCCTGCCTTTCCAAGACAGTCAATGCTAGGCCAAAGATGAAAGGAGGCAGTAAGGTCAAGGGCTTGGACATCTTTAGGTGACACCCGCCTCTGGGGTCTCAGGTACAATTCTATCACCCAAACACCCCTCAACAACTCAAAAGACTACATCGTAAACCACATGGAACATGATTCTGGCACACAGCCTCTTTCGGAAATGGAACCCGAAGAGCAGTTTCCAGTGACCACCTCACCGTCTCAAAACTCCTCATTCCCCAGAGGGACCCGACCACGGAGACAGTATGAATGACCCTTAAGATTGAGATTTTATAATCCCGGAGTGGATTATCACAGACAGCTTTTTTTCCTAATACCAGACCCGCTCTATCTGTACCATATTCTTCTTCTAAGGCAGGCTGAAATCTCTGAAAGCCAGGTGCCCAGGCACACATAACTAATGTGCGTGCACTAGTCTCAGGATACCAGGCTTGAGCTGTGGGATCTGGATAGCCTCACAATAAATGCCACTGTTTGTTAGATGCAAGATCCTGCAACTGGGTAAAGAAGGAGATGTTTGCACTTTGCAGGAGACTTTTGGGTCCTCTGACAGGAATCATTGAACATTGCTTGGACTCCAGCACAAGGTAGCTCCTTCTTTTGGGAGAGTCTTGATTTTTCTTTGCGTTCATGGGAAACCCACAGTGCCCCTCAACAGCACTACCAGACATACTTTTCAGGCTTGCCATCACCACAGATGACCTCTGAGACACTGTCTCAATCTCAACTGCCTTCCTGAGATGTCAGTTTGAGGTGTGAGAACACTGCTCCACCTTGCACTTAACTTGTCAAGTTTTCTGCATTTCCCAGAGAGTCGCTGCAAAACCCGGGATGAAAGGAGGCAGTGAGGTCAAGAGCCCGGCCATCTTTTGCCGACGTCCCCAGTGGGATAACAGGTATGATTCTATGATGTGAAGAACCCTCAACAACACACCAGACTATATTCCAATCACCATGGGACCAGATTATTACACACAACTTCTTTGGGAAATGAAGTCAGAAGAGCAGGTTCCAGCGACCACCTCACAGTTTTGAAATACCTCCTTCTCCAGAAGGACCCAATCACGGAGACCACACAAAAGGCCCCTGAGGTCGAGACGTTTAGGATCCTATAGTTGTTTTTTGTAGGCAGCCTTTTTGCCCATACCAGGCTGGCTCTGCCTCTAACATTTTTCTCTGCTTATGCAGGTTGACAACTCTGACATCCGGGTACCCGTGTTTGTTTCATAACTGCCCATGCGCTATCCTCAGGGCACCTGGCCTAATTGTGAGCTATGGCTAGCATCATAATGAATGTCACTATTGCATAGAGACAAAATTCTTTGGCTAGGCGCAGAAGGAGACCTCCGTGGAGAGGGTCGGTCGTGGACTTTCGACTGTCTTCTCTGTAGTATCCAGAGGATAGTCCCATAATCCTAGAAGAAGACAGACTTGAGCCAACTTGAAGAAACATCAAGCACAGCCACCAAAAATAAATCTCAAAATCCCTAAGGATATAAAAGGGTAATCAGGATTCCTCAGGTCTGGGTAGACGTTGTAGGAATTAGTCTATTTGAAACTAACCCCATTGTGATTTCAAGGTATAGCCCACCAGTGTTCCCTGGGGTTACTCTCTCCCAGGTGGGATTTCCTGCCGAACCATTCAGGCTCAGAATCTTCCAGGCTGTGTGTTTCTGTGGGAGTGTTGTGAGTGCTGAATATCTGCATGTGAGTGTGACATTGTGTGTTTGAGGATTTTTTGGGGGGGTTTTGTTTGTTTGTGTGTGTGTTTGTGTGTTGGCCTGTAAGTAGGGCTGGGTTACAGAAATGTGGCTAACATACTTCAATAATTATTTCTTAGTCTCCCAACCATTTGTTGGCCTGTCTGTGTTGTTCTGCTTGCACTGTGGGGCTCTTTTTAATTTTTCTGTGGATTAAGAATCTGCTGTGAATGAGGAGATTGCCGAGAGCCACCAGTGTATAAATCACCTACGGCTGCAAAAAAAAAAAAAAAAAAAAAAAAAAAACCCACTCTTCTAGAAAGAGGAGAAACACATAACACCAAGGAAAAAAAAAAAAAAGAAAGAAAAAATAGACATCTCCCTGTGTTTTGTTGTTCTGTAAACATCCCAGGGAGAGACACTAGCAATCTTGTCCACAGGAATCCTTTAATTTACATTTTACATCGAATTCGGTTCTCAGACAAGCAGGTGCTTCACATCATGAGGTGACATTCCTGCAACATCTTGGAATTTCATTCTGGGACATAGAGTATGAGCAGCAATATGGTCAGACGGGTGAGGATACATTCTGGTGAGGGGTGGATGGGGTCCCACAACTTCACCTGCAAAAAAAAAAAAAAAAAAAAAAAGTGAAGATAGATGGCACTGAAAGTACTCCCAATTCCATCACCACATTCCCTTAACTGCACAAGCAGTCCACACCATAGCCCAGTTTTTAGCTAGGCATACTCCAAAGTACAAGGAACATTTGGAGTGCAAATCAGGGCTACTTTGGCAAACTCCTGATTTGAAGTTTTTCACACCTGGAGCAAAATGGGAGTGAAATTTATTGATGCTCCATGGTATGTGGCCTCCACACTTACCTCTTACTTTCCTGACTTTCATGTTTCTCATCAGCCTAGGGTTTCCTGGGTCTTGCTCAAAGAATTCCACACTAAACATCTCTCAGTTCTTGGAGAATGACTCTCATGGGAATACATTATATAAGTGTTTCCTTGTAAACACAGTGACATTTTAACCCCTGGACTGCACTGATAGTTTTAGAACTGTTACTTTCCATTGGAGCTGCCAACACAGAAAGTCTTGTTCTCCCACTTCTGTTGGAGAGCTGCATGATTCCCATAGGATAAGAAGCAGGGAGCCATGTCTGTTTTTTTCTGGTAATCTAGCCTGTGTTTCTGTACATCTGCCCAAACTTCTCATTACAGAAAAACTCTTTCATTGGTCTCTGATGGATGGGATTGCCTCTCCTTACAGATTATCCAGCTGCTAGTGATTTCAGAGAGCAAAAGGGACTTCAGGCATGCTGGATGCTTTCCACATTGTGGATAATTATCTCCTTGTGGGGGCTGAAGTTGTTTGCACTTTGCAGGAGGTTTTTGAATTTTCTGGAAAAAAAAAATCATTGAACATTGTTTGCACTCCAGCACATGCAGCTCATTTGTGCAGTCTGTGCAGATGAAAGAAAACACTGGCTAGATTACCAGGCAAAAATCAGCAGCAGGCCGCTCATTGTATTAGGCAAGTTTTTATTTTTCTTTGCTTTCATGTGGAATCCTCGGTGCCCCTCAATAGCACCACGGGACACTGTTTTCAGGCTTATAATCCCCACAGACTGCCTCTCAGATGATATCATAACTTCATCTTCATGAGTGGGATGCCAGTCCGAGGTATGGGAACACTACTCCACTTTGGACTTGCCTTTCATGGTTCTTGTCTTTCCCAGAGAACTGTTGTGAGACTCAGGATAAAGAAAGGCAGTAAGGTCATGTACCCAGACATCTTTCACTGACACCAGCCTCTGGGGTCACAAGTATTATTCTATCCCCCAGGAAACCCTTAGCAACACATCATACTATATTCCAAACCCCATGGGACCTGATTCTTGAAAATGGTCTCTTTTGAGAATAGGCAAAAGAGCAGTGTCCAGTGACCACTCATAGTATTGAAATGCCTCCCCCTCCAGCAGGACCCGACCAAGGAGACAGCTGAAACTGGAACTGAGGTTGAGACTTTTAAGGTCTTGCAGTGAGTTTTTACAGGCAGCCTTTCCTCCAAGAGGGCTCAGACAGCTTTCTGTAATTTTCCTCTGCCGAGGCAGGCTGACATATCTAAAAGTTGGGTACCTTAGTTTGCTTCACAAACGTGCATGTGTTAGTCCCAGGGTACCTGGACTGATTGTGAGCTTTGTCTCATCTCACAATGAATGTAACCATTGCCTACTGACAAGTTCTTGTGATTTGTCAGAGAAGAAGACCTCCTTAGATGTGCATTGGCCTTGGTTGTCTTTTTTTGTGGGATTTAAGTGATTGTCTCATCATAGGACAGAGCAAAAGTGAGCCAGCCTTAAAAAGCAGCAAACAGAGCCCCAAGAATAAACTGAGAAATCCCTACAGATTTAAAAGGACCTGCAGGATATCTCCAGGCTACCTAGCCTTTGTAAGGGTGATTTTGATACTTTCACCATGGTGAGTTTTAGGTAGAGCCTGCTTTTATTGTTTGGGATAGATCTCTCCGAGGAGGGGCTACCTGCAAAACCATGCAGCCTCAGGAAATGCCTTCTTTGTGTTTCTGTGGGAGTGTTGAGAGTGTTCAATATCTGCATGTGTGTGGCATGGTGTGTGTGTGTGTGTGTCTGTCTGTCTGTAAGTAAAATCTGCCTAAAGAAATGTGGATAATGCACTTCAGCACTTTTTTTTTTTTTTTCCAGTTTCCCACCATTTTGGTGGCCAGTGTGTGTGGCTCTCTTTGGGCTTAAGACCTCATGTTCTTCATTTTTCTGTGGATCATGAATCCGCAGTGAATTGGGAGGCATGCTAAAACCTGCTAGTGTCCAAATCACCTCCCTTTGTAAAATAATAATAATAATAATAATAATAATAATAACAGCCAGTCTTCTAGAAATAGGAGGAGCACATCACACCAAAAGACAGACATCTCCCAGTATTTTATTGTCCTGTGGGCAACCCAGGGAGAGACACTAGCCATCCTTTCCGCAGGGCCCCTTGAATTTACCTCAAACTCAGTTCCCAGCAAAGCAGGTGCTTCACGTCATGAGGAGGCACTCCTTCATTGTGTTGAGATTTCATCCTGGGACATAGTCAGTGAGTAGTAAAAAGGTCAGATAGGAGTGAGGATACAATCTGGTAAGTGGTGGATATGGTCAAGCAAATTCACCTGTAAAAAAATAAAAATGAAGACAGATGACACAGAAGATTCTTCCAAATCAACACCCCATTCCCTTAATTACACAAGCAGTCCACACCATGGCCTGGTGTTCAGGTGGGAATACTCCAACATTCAAGGTACATTTGGAGTGCAAGTTGGGGCCATCCTGGCAAACACCCGATTTGAGGGCTTTCATACCTGGAGCCAAATGGGAGTAAAACACATTGACGCTGGGTGAAATGCAGCCTTCACACTTGCCTCTTTTTTCCCTGATTCCATGTTGCTAATTGGCCTAGTGTTTCCTGTGTCTGGCTCAAAGACTTCCAAACTAAATATTTCTGAGTTCATAAAGAATGAGCCTTATGAAAACCCATTGCAAGAGTGTTTAATTCTAAACACTGTCACATTTTAATCACAGAACAACGTTGATACTTTCAAAACTGTAAATTTCCATTACAGCCACCAACAAGGAAACTCTTGCTCTTTCATTTCTTTCACAGGGGTGCATGATTTCTGTAAGATGAGAAACAGGCAGCCAAGTCTGTCTTTTGTGTGGTAATCAAGCCTCAGTTTTATTTTGCCAGCACGGTCTTCTACTTGTGGAGGAGTTCTTTCAGTTTACTTTGCTGGATGGAACAGCCTCTCACCACAGATTATTTGATTGTCAGGGATTTCAAAGAACAAAAGAGACTTCAGGTAGGATGGCTGCCTTCCAGTTTTCAGGTTGTTATATCTTTGTGGGGGTTGCAGTGGTTTGCATTTTGAAGGATACTTTCACTTTCTTTGACAGAAATCATTGAACATTGATTGGACTCCAACACAAAACAGCTCTTTCACTTAGGCGAGACTTGATTTCTCTTTTCTATCACAGATAATCCATAATGCCTGTAAACAGCACTACTGGACACGCTTTTAAGGCTTGCCATCACCACAGACAGCATCTGAGACACTATTTCAACCTCATCTGCACCCATGAGAGGTCATACTGACCGGTGAGAACACTGCTTCACCTTGGACTTGCCTTTGTCATGGTTCTTGCCTTTCCCAGAGAGCCCCTTCACTGCCCATAATGAAGGGAGGCCGTGAGGTCAAGAGCCTGGCCATCTTTCACTGCCACCTACCTTTGGAGTCTCAGGTAGAGTACTATCTCCCAAGGAAACCTCGACAACACACCAGAGATTATACTCCAATCCCCATTCCAGACCTGATTCTTGTACACGGCCTCTGTAGGAACTGGCATAAAAAGAACTGTTTCCAGGGACTATCTCACAGTCTTGAAACACCTCCTCCTCCAGGTGGATCCGACCATGGGGACAACGAGAAGGGGCATTAAAGTCAAGACTTTCAGAGTCCAGAAATGGCTTATTACAAGCTGCCTTATTCCCAATACCAGGACGGCTCTGCTTTTACCATTCTTTTCTGCTTAAGCAGGCTGACAGCTCTGACAGCTGGGCTCCCAAGCCTGCCTCATGTATGTGCATGAGCTAGTCTCAGAGCACTAGGCGTGAATGTGAGCTCTGAGTAACATCACAGCGAATATCACCATTGCCTAGTGACAAGTCCCTGTGGCTTAGCAGAGAAGAAAACATCCCTCGAAGTTCATCAGCATTGGATTTGCATTTGACTTCTCTTTGGAATCCCATGAACTGAGGAGAAGGAAGACGTGAGTCAGCCTGAAAAAAAGTCAGTCCCCAGAAATAAATCGTGAAATCCCCAAGGATCCCCAATGATCCCAAAGGATCTGCAGGATTTCTTGCTCCTGCCTAGATGTTGTAGGAGTGAGTATTTGGAAACTTGCTGTACTATGATTTTTAGTTTTCCTGATTCACATATGATTTTATGTGTTTCCCGAGGTTGCTCTTTCACACATGGGTCTTCCTGTAAAACCATGCAGTCTCAGAACCTGCCAGGCTGTGTGTTTCTGTTGTAGAGTTTTGAGTATTGGATGTCTGCATATGTATGTGGCATTTTGTGTTTATGTGTGTGTGTGTGTGTGTGTGTATGGGACTGTACCTATAAGTGGAGTCTGCTTAAAGGAATATGCCTAATGCAATTCTTAGATTCTTTTCTTTTTTTTTCTTGAGATTCCTAACCTTTTGGTGGCCTGTGTGGCTCTACTTGGGCTATAGGGTTACGTGTTCTTTATTTTTCTGTTGATCATGAGTCTGCAATGTATTGGGAAGGAGGCAAGACTCTCCGGCCTCCAAATCACCACCCCCTGCAAAAAAAAAAAAAAAAAAAAAAAAAAAAAAAAAGCACACTCTTCTAGAAGGAAGAGTAGCACACTACACCAAAAAAAATGGAAATCTCCCAGTGTTTCATTGTCTTGCAGCCAATCTAGGGAGAGACACTAGAATTTCTGTCAGCAGGTCTCCTTGATGTTACCTCGAAGTTGGTTCTCAGCTGAGCAGGTGCTTCATGTCGTGAGGGGGTACTTCTGCATCTTGTTGATATTTCATGCAGGGACACAGAGTGTGAACAGCAATAAGGTCAGATAGGGCTGAGGATACAACCTGTTGATAGGTGGATGGTGTCCCACAACTTCACTTGCAAATAAAGTGAAGACAGATGACACAAAAAGTTCTTCCAACTCCATCCCCACATTTCCTGAATTGTACTAGTAGTCCACATCATTGCTCAGTGTTCAGGTGGTAAAAAATGAGACCACCTCTCTTATTATCTCAAAACTCAGAATAAGGGACCGGGCGCAGTGGCTCAAGCCTGTAATCCCAGCACTTTGGGAGGCCGAGACGGGTGGATCACGAGGTCAGGAGATCGAGACCATCCTGGTGAACATGGTGAAACCCCGTCTCTACTAAAAAATACAAAAAAACTAGTCGAGCGAGGTGGCGGGCGCCTGTAGTCCCAGCTACTCGGGAGGCTGAGGCAGGAGAATGGCGTGAACCCGGGAGGCGGAGCTTGCAGTGAGCTGAGATCCGGCCACTGCACTCCAGCCTGGGCGACAGAGCCAGACTCCATCTCAAAAAAAAAATAAAAAAATAAAAAAATAAAAAATAAATAAAAAATAAAACTCAGAATAAGGAAGAAGAAGGAAAAGCCAAAGAAAAGAGGAAATGAGATCAATAGTCACACAATGCAGTGTCACACCCCAGTCCTGGTAGTTAAAAATCAATCCCTGACCTAACCAGTGGTATTATCTATAAATTCCAGACATTGTATAAGGAAGCATTTTGAAACTTTCTGTTCTGTTCTGTTCTGTTCTGTTCTGTTCTGATTACTGATGCGTATAGCCCCAGCCGTGTACCCCTTACCTGCTCAATTGATCATGATCCTTTCATATGGACCCCTTACAGTTATAAGCCTTTAAAATGGGCAGGAATCTCTCTCTCTCAGGGAGTTTAGTTTTCAAGAAGCAAGTCTGCTGAGGCTCCCAGTTGAATAAAATCACTTCCTTCTTTAACATGGTGTTCAAAGGGTTTGGTTCCCAGCTCATTGTACCACAGATTTTGGTCCCCCTACCCGGATGTGAGGTGATTAGTGGACAGCTGAGGGAACTCCTTAGGTGACTTAGATCTGTTCTGTACAGCATGCTTGCAGAGGACCTTGGTCAGCTTGAGTGATGTGGATCCTGAGAGTGCTCCTGTCTAGGCAATTGACCTAGTGGAACACCTCACCGGAGCAGTGCGTGGTAGGCTCCCACAGAGTTTTGACGCTGTGGCTGAACACCAGAAAGGAACTGGCTCTTGGAGTCCAGATATCTGGAACACAGACTGGTCTTGAGAACTTGCCCTCTGAGTGGAAGTGTGGCCTGATCATTTATGGCATGCCTTTATTGGCACTTTGGTTTTGGTTTTGATTTTGACTTGGTTTGATTTACTTGATTTGGTATGAATTAGATGAATGAGTGATGTTTACACTTTCCCTCTTGCAGTGCCAGTGTTACCTTGTTTTAGGAGAAAAATGGGTCAGACACAAAGCCCACCCTGCTAGGAACTATGTTGAAAAAATTCAAGAAGGGATTTAAAAGAGACTATGGAATTACTATGACATCAGGGAAATGTAGAACTTTGTGTGAGATGGGCTAGCCAGCATTGAAAGTGAGTTGGCAATCAGAAGGAAGCCTAGAAAAGTCCATGGTTATGAAGGTATGGCACAAGATAATTAGTAAGTGAGGGCAACCAGACCAGTTTCTGGACATAGACACTTGTTTACAACTGGTTTTAGAACCCCCACAGTGATTAAGAGGGCAGGCAGCAGCAAGAGTGTTATTGGCAAAGGGACAGATAGCCAAGGAATGATTCTGCTCCACCCACTTAGGGAAGTGGACTCCTAAATTTTGGTCTGAACCAATATCAGAAGACTCATGCCGGGAAATGGCACAAGCAATGCCCTCTCTTACCAAGAAAAAAGACTCCCCACTCCTAAGAGCAGAGCACCTACAGCTCTGCAGGAAAAACCCACCCCCAGGACACCAAAAGTAGACAAAAGAGGATGTGAAGCCTCGGGAGAAAACCTGCCCTTGGCGGCTTGCTTATGACCTAAGACTAGGATAAAAATTCCCCTGATGGAGCAGTGGTATACTGGGGTAGATGAGGACAGGCATATGGTGGAAAGGCATGCCTTTGTGTATCAACTCTACCTCTGCTGATCTCCTAAACTGGAAAATCAATACTCCATCTTATACTGAAAAGCCTCAAGCTTTAATTGATTAGCTCCAAACTATTATCTAGACACCCAAAAATGTTTGGGTCGACTGCCACCAGTTTCTAATGTACCTCTTAACACAGATGAAAAGTGAAGGGTGTTCCAGGTGATAACTAACTGGCTGGAGGAACATGCTCTGGCTGATTACAAAACTCACAGTTGTATGTGATGAACTAATTACCAGGAATGGACCCCCAGTGGGACCCAGATGGAGGGGAAGGTAAACAAAGGCTAAAGCAATATAGAAAAGCCCTCCTAGAAGGGATAAAGAAGGGAGCTCAGAAGGCTGCACACGTCAACAAAGTCTCTGATGTCATTGAAGAAAAACAAGTCAGACACAATTTTATGAAAGATTATATGAGGCCTATCTAGTTTATACTCCCTTTGATCCTGAAGTCCCTGAAAATCAGTGCGTGATTACCATGACTTTTGTTAGTCAAAGCGATTAAGACATTAGAAGAAAACTTCAGAAATAGTCTGAGTTTGCAGTATGAACATCTGACCAAGGCCAATGTCTTACCTCTCTAATCAAATAGGCGGGGTTCCTAAAATTTGGGCCCTGTGTTTGACGTTCTTATCAGCAAGAGCCCTGCTAGCACAAGAAGCAGATAAACTAACTCTTGGACAAAACCTGAACATAGACACTCCCATGCTGTGGTGACTTTAATGAATACCAAAGATCATCATTGACTAAAGAATTCTAGACTAACCAAATATCAAAGTTTGTTTTGTGAAAATCCCCATATAATCATTGAAGTTTCTAACAAACTGAGCCCTGCCACCTTGCTCCCGGTATCAGAAAGCCCAGCTGAGCATAACTGTGTAGAGAGGATGAACTCAATTTACACTACAAGACCTGACATGCAGAAGCAGACTTGGGCATCAGTGGACTGGGACCTGTACATGGACAGGAGCAGCTTTGTCAAACCACAAGGACAGGGGTATGCACGATATGTAGTGGTAACCCTGGACACTGTCATTGAGGCCAAAAAATTGCCCCAGGGTACTTGAGCCCACACAACTGAGCTCATTTCTTTAATTTGGGCCTAGGACTCGGTAAAGGAAACACTAAATATTTTGCTGACCCTCGGTATGACTTCTTAAACCTCCAAATGCATGGAGTATTATGTAAAGAAAAGGGTCTGTTGAATTTTGAAGGAAAGGACATAAAACATTAGCAATAAATCTTTCATTTATTACAAGCAGTATGGAAACCTCAGAAGGCGGCAGTCATGCATTGCAGGGGACACCAATGAGCTTCTACTACGGTTGCTTTAGGGAACTGCAGTGCAAACTCAGGGGCTCAAAGAGCCACCTCCGCCCCCTACCAGGCATCAGTCTCAGTCACCCTGCTTCCTCAGGCACCTGGTCTTGTACCTACTTATTCTAAAGATGAGAAAGACTTTTTTTTCAGGCAGAAAGAGGGCGTAAAGCAAAAGAGGGATGGATCTGGTTACCAGATAAAGAATAACTGTGCCATAGGTGCTAGGAGACGCAATTGTACTGGCTGTGCATGAAAGTACCCATCTAGGTCAGGATTCACTTGAAAAGTTGTTAGATCAGTAGTTGTACATCTCACATTTGTCAGCTCTTACAAAAACGGTGGAACAGCTATATATTACCTGCCAACTGCACAATGCAAAGCAGGATGCAGTCATTCTGCCCAGCATAAAAGATTTTGGAGCAGGCCCTTTGAAGATCTCCAGGTGGACTTCACAGAAATGCCAAAGTGTGGAAATAACACGTATTTACTAGTTCTTGTGTGTACCTACTCTTGGTGGGTAGAGGTTTATATAACACAAACTGTAAAACTCACATAGTAACCCATGTGCTTCTTCCAGATCTTATTCATAGATATGGACTGCTCTAATGACTTGACTCAGATAATGGGCTGTCATTTGTGGCTGATTTGATGCAGAAGACAGCAAAGGTATTAGGAATAACCTGGAAACTGCATGCAGACTACAGACCTCAGAGTCCTGGAAAGGTGGAGTGAATGAATCAGACTGTCAAAAATAGCTTAGGGAAAGTGTGACGGGAAACAAGATTAAAATAGTTACAGGCTCTCCCTATGATATTGTCTAAGATAAGATGTACCCCTTGAAAAAGAACAGGATATCCCCCTTATGAAATATTATATTACAGACAAACTCTGTGATATGGGGGGACTCCCAGGAGCTCATCAAGAGGTGAAGTTGAGTTAGAGCCACAGTTACAGGATCTAGGAAAACTTACACAAAAATTTCAGCCTGGGTAAATGAAAAGTGCTCTATTACCTTATTGTCTCCAGTTCACCACTTCTCCCCAGATGATTGAATGTAGCCCACATACGACCAGGGTGGAAAGGACCCCAGACCATCATTTTGACTACTCCCACCACCGTGAAAGTAGAAGGAATCCCAGCCTGGATCCATCATAGTCATGTACCACCTACCTCACCTGAGACCTGAAAGGAGAGACCAAGACTGGACAATCTCTGGAAAGTGACACTGAGAAAGATGGCAAGACCTACTCCAGTCACACCCAGAAGTTTACTGGTCTACGCATGGTCAAAACATGAGGATACACATCATGGGACTTACTCTCTTTAAAATTTGGACTCATATGATAAAGACTGATTTCCCCCCATGGAGGACTGTTCCCAGTGTTTTCAGCAAGCTAGGGAAACAAGTTAAAAGAATATTTCTGTTATACAGTTACTATTAATGCCTAGGAACTTCAAAAAGAACTTGTCTTTATAATTTCACTCAGTATAAAGTGTGCAGCACAGGAAATGACTGACCTGATGTGTGTTGCAACCCTTCTGAGCCTCCTATGATTACAGTAGTTGAAGTAAGACTAAGAACTGGTAATTTTCATAGTAATAAAAGTAAATAATAGATAAAACAGAAGAAAAAGGAACCCCCAAACACATAACCTTAAAATTTGGTGCGTAGGCAGCCATTAATAGTAACCAGCAAGGATTAAGATGCAACTCTCTACGTTCGGAAAGAAGTTATACAGCAGAGAATAAGTATATTTACTATGAGTTCAGCTTATGTGATAAAGTATGTAATTACTTGTCTTTCACCATTTGAGATACTTGGAAAAGGAATGAAAAAGTTCCAGCATGACTTCAGAAAGGAAAAGCAATTCCTCTCTTGCACCAGTGGCCACTCAGAAAAGTTTCACAGAAAATTTCAGACTGAGTAGAACTAATAATCACCTTAGAAATAATAATCACCAATTCACTAGACTCCCATTGAAAAAGGGGAGAACATGTACTTCTAGGAATCAATGGAGCTGGATCGGATCCTTGAGTAAATATTTTAGTCCTAGGAGATGTCAAAATGTGCTCTCCTGAACCAGTGTTTTGGACCTTCTATGTTGAATTAAATGTGACAGTACCAGTGCTTCCAGGGAAGACAAAGACCTTGTTCCTGCAGTTAGCAGAAAATGAAGCCTATTCACTCAATGCTACTTCCTGTTACGTATGTGAGGGAATCACTGTGGGAGAAAAGAGGCCTTGGGAAACCCGAGAGTTAGTGCCCACTGATCCAGTCCCTGATATGATTCTAGTCCAGAACACCCACACTAGAAAATTCTGGGTCTCAAGTTCCTCAATTACTGGGGAGTACTGCAGGAGGAAGGAAAGAACTTCACCCTCCCTGTGGGAAGGCTCATCTGCCTTGGACAAAACCTGTATAACAGCACAGTGAAACCAGATATCTGGTGCAGTTCAAATCACAGTGAGAAAAATCTGTTTAGCAAATTTCCAAAGTTGCAATCCATGTGGAACCATCCAGAGATTCAGTGGTACTTTACTGCCCCCACTGGACTGTACTGTATATGTGGGCATACAGCCTACACCAAGTAACCTGATCAATGGGCAGGTAGTTGTGTTATTGGAACAATTAAACCATCTTTATTCCTACTGCCCAGGAAAACAGGTAAACTCCTGAACTTCCTGGTCTATGCTTCCCTAGAAAAAAGGAGCATAGCTGTAGGGGATTGGAAAGATGACGATTGGCCCCTGAAGGAATCATGCAGTACTCTGGGCCTGCTGCTTGGGCACAAGAGGGCTCATGGGGATACCAAATCCTCATTTAATGATCAGTTGGATCATACGGTTGCAATCAGTGTTAGAATTAATCACTAATAAAACCAGCAGAGCTTTAACTGTTTTAGCCAGGCAGTAAACCTAAATGACAAATGCTATCTATCAAAATAAATTAGCCCTAGACTACTAGCTAGCAGCTGAAGAAGCAGTCTGTGGAAAATTTAACCTAGCCAATTGCTGTCTGCATATAGATGATCAAGGGTAAGAGGTCAAAAATATGGTCAGGAATATGACAACAAGGGAATATTAGTCTGTACAGTTTTGGCATAGGTTTGATCCTCAATCAGTGTTTGGAAAATGGTTTCCAGAGCTAACAAGATTTTAAACTCATTTATAATAATAATAATAGTAATAGGAACTGGCTTATTGCTCTCTAGCTTGCTATCTTTGCTCTTTCAAATAATGAGAAGCTTTGCTACTGCCTTCATCCACCAAAATGATTCAAGAAGACCCACGTACTGAGGATGAAAGGGAGAGTTCCCATTACTAAGTGAGATCCTCAAAGCGGAGTAGAAGGAAGGAGACCACCTCTCTTATTGTGTCATACCTCCGAAAAAGAAGGAGTAAGCAAAAGCAAAAGAAAGGCAGAAATGAGATCAATAGTTAGACAGCCCGTCACTGTACCCCATGCCTGGAAGTCAAAAATCAACCCCTGATATAACCTCTTGTATTATCTATAGATTCCAGACATTGTATGAGAAAGTACGAAGCTTTTTGTTCTGTTTTGTTCTGTCCTGATTACCAATGCATGCAGTCTTAGCTGCATACTCCATGCTTGCTCAATCTTTCATGAACCTTTCACAGGGACCCACTTAGAGTTTTAAGCCTTTAAAAAGGGCAGGAATCTCTCTCTTTGGGAGCTCGGTTTTTAAGATGCAAGTCCAAAAAAACTCCTGGCAGAATAAAGACACTTTCTTCTTTAACCCAGTGTCTGAAGGGTTGTTTCTGTGGCTCATGCTGCTACAGTGGAAGTACACCAATGTGCAAGTAATATTTGGAGTGCAAATTGGGGCCATCCTGGCAAACTCCCGATTTGTGAGCTTTCATAACAGGAGTGAAATGGAGTGGAATGGATTGGTGCTGTGTGGGATGTGGCCTCTACACTTGCCTCTTCTTTTCCTGATTTCCATGTTCCTCCTCTGCCTAGGGTTTCCTGGGTGTGCCTCAATGATTTTCACAATAAGTATTTCCCAATTCAAAGAGAGTGACTCTCAGTGGAAAGCATTGTGTGAGTCTATATTTCTAAATATTCTCACATTTTAATGACTGGGTAGCTCTGATAGCTGGGCACGGTGGCTCATGCCTGTAATCCCAGCACTTTGGGAGGCCAAGGCGGGTGTATCACAAGGTCAGGATATGGAGACCATCCTGGCTAATACAGTGAAACCCCGTCTCTATTAAAAATATATATATTAAAAAAAAAATGAGTTGGGCGTGGTGGTGGATGCCTGTAGTCCCAGCTACTCAGGAGGCTGAGGCTGGAGAATGACATGATCCTGGGAGGTGGAGCTTGCAGTGAGCAGAGATCATGCCACTGCACTCCAGCCTGGGTTACAAAGCGAGACTCCATCTCAAAAAAAAAAAAAAGAAAAAAGAAAAAAGAAAGAGAAAAAAGGTAAATTCCCATTAGAGACACGAAAGAGAAAATACTTCTTTTCTTTCACTTCTCTTGGAGGGCTGAATGATTCTTGTAGGATGAAAAGCACACAGTTGTGTCTAGCTTTTGCCTGGTAATCTTGCCTCTGTTTTATTTCATCTGTATGGCCTTCTAATTGTGGAGATATTCTTTCAGTGGGCTTCTACTGGATGGGACTGCCTCTCACAACAGATTATTTAGCTGACAGGTATTTCAGAGAGAAAAAATATTTTGGCTAGGAGGGCTGCACTCCAACTTGTTGGTTGTTGTCTCTTTGTGAGAATTGAGTTTGTCTGGACTTTGCAAAAGGCTTTTGGGTCTTCTGACAGGAATCATTGAACATTGTTTGGACTCCAGCACAAGATGGTTTGTTCTCTGAGGTGAGCCTTGATGTTTCTTTGCTTTAATTGGGAATTCACAGTGCCCCTCGATAGCATTACTGGACATGCTTTTCTTTCTTGCCATCACCAGAGACAGCCTCAGAGACACTATCTCAATCTTATTTGCATCTGTGAGAGGCCAGTCCAATGTGTGAGAACACTGCTCCACATTGGACTTTCCTTTGTCATGGTTTCTGCCTTTCCAAGAGAGCACCTGTGAGGCCCTGGATAAAGGGAGGCATTGAGGTCAACATCCCAGCCATCTTTCATTGACACCCACCTCTGGGGTCTCAGGTATGATTCTAACACTCAAAGTATCCTCAACAACACACCAGACTATATTCCAATCCCCACACAAGACTCAATTTTTACACAGAGTCTCTTTCCAGAATGAAGTCAGAAGAGCAGTTTTGAGTGACCAACTCATAGTCTTGGAACGCCTCCTCGTCCAGTGGGAACCATCCAAGGAGATGGCCAAAGAGGCCATGAGGTCGGGACTTTTATGGTCCCACTGAGGGTTTTCACAGGCAACTTTTTCCCAATACCAGGCCACTTCTGCTTGTACCATTTTTCTTTGCTTTAGGCATCCTGATAGCTGGCACTTGAGTCAGACTCAGGAATGTGCATGCTCTAGTTTCAGGGCACCAGGTTTGATTGTGAACTGTGACTAGCATCACAATGAATGTCACCATTGCAAACAACAAATCCGTGTGACTTGGCAGAGAAGGAGACCTCCATGGAGATGCATCAGTTGTGGACTCTCAACTGTCTTCTCTGTGGGATCCATGGGATAGTCTCATAATTTTCGGAGAGGGCAGACATGAGCCAGCCTACAGAAACGTCAAGCATAGCCCCAGGAATAAACTGAGAATGCCTAGACTTTGTAGGGGTAAGTCTTTTGTAACCTGCCCCACTATGATTACTAGCTACAGCATGCCTATGTAACTGGGGGATATTCTCTTCCAGGTAGTGCCTCTTGTGGAATCTCACAGACTCAGGAACTGCTGGGCTGTGTGTTTCTGTGGTACTGTTGTGAATGTTTTATTTCTGTGTGTTTGTGACAATGTGTGTGTGTGTTTGTAAGTGAAGTCTGCTTAAAGGAATGTGGTTAATGCACATCAGTGCTTTTTCTTCTCCTTCTCCTTCTCCTTCTCCTCCTCCTTCTCCTCCTCCTTCCCTTCTCCTCCCCTCCTCTTTCTCCTCCCCCTCCTCCTCCTCTTTCTCCTCCCCCTCTTTCTCCTCCCCCTCCTCCTCCTCCTCCTCCTCCTCCTCCTCCTCCTCCTCCTCCTCCTCCTCCTCCTCCTCCTCCTCCTCCTCCTCCTTCTTCTTCTTCTTCTTCTTCTTCTTCTTCTTCTTCTTCTTCTTCTTCTTCTTCTTCTTCTTCTTCTTCTTCTTCTCCTCCTCCTTCTTCTTCTGCCTCTTCCTCTTCCTCTTCCTCTTCTTTTCTTTTTCTTTGTCTCCCAATCTTTTGTTGGCCTGTGTTGCTCATCTTGGGCTATGGGGCTCCGTGTTTCTTATTTTTCTGTGGATCATGAATCCGCAGTGAATAAGGAGGATAACTGAGAACTTCCAGCATTCAAAAGACCTTGCCCTGCAAATCGTAATCATAATCATAATCATAAAACACTCTACTAGAAATAACAGGAGCACACCACACCAAAAAAAAAAAAAAAAAAAAAAAAAAAAAGGTATCTCCTAATGTTTCATTGTCCTGCAGCTAACCCAGGAAGAGATAATGGCAGTCCTGTTTGAATTACCTGGAATTTGGATTTTGAATTTACCTGGAATTTGGTTCCCAGCCAAGCAGGAGCTTCATGTCTTGAAGGGGTAATCCTCCTTTGTCTTGAGATTTCATCATGGGAACTAGAGTATGAGCAGAAATAAGGTCAGATGGGGTGAGGATACAATGTGGTGAGTGGTGCATGGTGTGCCACAACTTCACCTGCAAAAATAATAAAGACAGATGACACAGAAGGTGTTTCCAACTCCATTCCTGAATTCCCTTAATTGAACAATTAAACCACACCATGGCCCAGTGTTCATGTGGGAGTACACTAACTTGAGAGGAACACTTCTAGTGCAAACTGGGGCCATCCAGGTAAACTTCCGATTAGACAACATTCATACCTGTTACCAAACAGGAGTAGAAGAGATTGATGTTAGATGGGATGTGGTATCCAAACTTGCCTTTTCCTTTCTTGACTTCCATGTTCCTTATTGGACTATGGTTTCCTGGGTCTGGCTCACCGACTTCCGCACTAAACGTTTCCCAGTTTACATTTATGGATTACGACCCTCTTGGGAATCCATTGCATGAGAGTCTTCTTCTAAACACTGTCACGTTTTAATGCTGGGAAACTGTGATATTTTTAAAAGCGTAAATTCCTGTTACAACTGCCAACAAGGAAATTTTGTTCTTTCACTTCTATTGGAGGACTGCATGATTCCCGCAGGATGAGAAACAGTCAGCCGTATCTGGATTTTGCCTGATGATATACCCTGTGTTTTATTTCATCTGCATGGCTTTCTTATTTTGGAGGGTCTCTTTCATTGGGCTGTTGCTGGATGGAACTACCTCTCACAATAGATTATTAAGCTGCCAGGTATTTTGAGAGCAAAACAGACTTTGGCTAGGCGGCTGCACTCCAGATTGTGGATCCTTGTCTCATTGTGCGGCTGAGGCTGTTTTGCACTTTGCAGGGGAATTTTGAATTTTCTGACAGGAATTATTGCCTATTGCTTGGACTCCAGCACAAGGCACCTTGTTTCTTAGGTAAGCCCTGATTTTTCCTTGTTTTCATGGGGAATCCACAGTGCCCCTCAATAGCACTACTGGATGTGCTATTCAGGTTTGCCACCACCACAGGTGTCCCCTGAGACATGATCTCAACCTCGTCTGCACCCATGAAAGGCCAGTCCAAAGTGTGAGAACACTAATCCAACTTGGACTTTGTTATGGTTCCTGCCTTTTCCAGAGAGCCCATTTGAGGCCTATGATGAAGGGAGGCAATGAGGTCAAGAGCTCGGCCATATTTTCCTAATACCCACCTCTGTGGTTTCAGGTATGATCCTTTCACCCAAAGTACCATTTAGAACACACCAGACTATAGTCAAATACCCATGGGAACTGATTCTTGCACACAGCCTCTTGGGAATAGAATCAGAAAAGCTCCTGTACTGGGACCTGACCATGGAGATAGCCAGAAAGGGCTGTGTGATCGAGACTTTTAGGGTTCCACATTGGGTTTTGCAGGCAGCCTTTTTCCTGATACCAGGCTAGCTCTCCCTGTACCATTTGTGAGCCTGCCTCACAAATGTGCAAGCACTAGTCTCAGAACAACAGGCCTGATTGTGAGCTATGGCTAGCATCATATTTAATTTCACCATTTCCTAGTGACAAGTTTCTGTGCTTGATGGAGAAGGATACCGTCTTGGAGGTGCATTGATGGTAAACTCTCATCTGTCTTCTCTGTGGGATCCATGGGATAATCCCAAGATCCTAGGAGAAGGCAGACATGAGCCAGCCTGAAGAAAAGTCAAACAGAGGCCCAGAAATAAACTGCAAAATTCCTAAGGATCCAAAATGATCTGCAGGATTTTTCAGGCCTGTCTAGACGTTTTAGGCATTTGTCTTTTTGAAACTTGCCCCACTATTATTTCTAGGTACAGCCTGCCTGGAAAGAAGAGCCCAGATTTGCTCTTCTCCCAGGTGGGGCTTTGTGCAGAGACACCCAGCCTCGGGAACTGCTAAGCTGTGTGTTTCTGTGGCAGTGTGTGAGTGTTGGATGTCTGTGTGTGTGTGTAGCTATGTATGTGTGTGTGTGAATGTAAGTGTAGTTTGCTTTTAAAAATGTGGCTAAGGCACAGCCGTGCTTCTTTTCTTTTCTAGTCTCCCAACCTTTGAGTGGTCTGTCTGTGTTTCTCTGCTTAGGCTGCAGAACTCAGTGTTCTTTCTTTTTCTGTGAGTCAAGCAATTGGGAGGCTTGCCAAGACCCACTGCTGCCCAAATAATATCCCCGTGTAAACAAACAAACAAACAAGCAAAAAAAAAAAACAAAAACAAAAACAAAAGCAAACAAACAGAAAAAATCATACTTCTAGAGAAAAGAGGAGTACATGTCACCTAAGAACAGACATCTCCCTGTGTTTCATTGTCCTGTGGCAAATCCAGGGAGAGACACTAGCAATACTGTTTGCAAAGACACTTAAATTTACCCAAATTTGGTTCCCAGGCAAGCAGATGCTTCATGTGGTGAGGGGGCACTCCTCAATAGCCATTTTCATTCTGAGACAGAAAGCTTGAGCAGCAATAAGGTCGGAGAGGGATAAGGATACAATCTGGCAAAAGTAGATGGTGTCTTGTGCATTCAACTGAAAACAAGGTAAAGACAAATGATACGCAAGGTGCTTCCAACTGCATCTCTGAATTCCTTTAATTACACAAGTAGTCCACACCCCAGCTCGGTGTTCAGGTGAGAGTACTCCAATGTGCAGAGAAGATTTGGAGTGCAAACTGAGGCCATCCTGGCTAGCTCCTGACTTGAAATCTTTCATACCCGGAGCCAAATGGGAGTGGGATGGACTGATGCTGGGTGGAATATGGCCTCCACACTTCCCTCTTCTTTTCTTGACTACCATATTCTTCACCAGCCTAGGGTATCCAGGATATGACTCAACGACTTCCACATTTAACGTTTCCCCCTTCCCAGAGGTCAACACTCATGGGAGTCAGTTGAATAAGTGTTTCCTTTTAAACTGTCATGTTTTAATTACTGGGCAGCTGTAATTATTTTAAAAGTATAAATTCACATTACAGCAGCCAACAAGGAAACACTTGTTCTCTTATTTATTTATTTATTTATTTATTTATTTATTTATTTATTTGAGACGGAGTCTCACTATGTCACCCAGGCTGGAGCGCGGTGGCATGATCTTAGCTTACTGCAAGCTCAGCCTCTGGGCTCACACCGTTCTCCTTCCTCAGCCTCCTGAGTAGCTGGGACTACAGGAACATGCCAGCATGCCTGGTTAATGTTTTGTATATTTTTAGTACAGATAAGGGTTCACAGTGTTATCCAGGATGGTCTCAATCTCCTGACCTTGTGATCCGACTCCCTTGGCCTCTCAAAGTGCTGGGATTACAGGCGTGAGTCACTGCACCTGGCCCCTCTTCTCCCACCTCTATCGGAAGGCTACATGATTCCTGTAGGATGAGAAGCAAGGAACAGTGTCTGGATTTGCCTGATAATAAAGACTTGTTTCACTTCATCTGCATATCCTTTCTCATTGTGGAAGTGATGTTTCATTAAGCTTTTATTGGATGGGAGTGCCTCTCACAATACTTATTTTGGCTGCCAGGGATTTCAGGTAGCAAAATAAAACATGGGTAGGCTGGCTGTGCTTCTGGTTGTGTGTTGTGGTCTTGTTGTGGTGGTCGAGGTTGTTTGCACTTTGCAGGAAGCTTCTGGGTCCTCTGGCATGAATCTTTGAATGTTTCTGGGACTCCAGGACAAGTCAGCTCTTTCTCACAGGCAAGACTTGACTCTCCTTTGTTTTCATGCAGATTCCTAATTGCCCCACCACAGCATCGCTGGATGTCATTTTCAGGTTTGCAATCACCACAGACGGCTTATGCAATACGGGTTCAACCTCTTCTGCACACTTGAGAGGCCAGTTGTAAGTTTGAGAACACTGCTCCAATTTGGACTTGCATTTGTCATGGTTTCTGCCATTTCCAGAGAGCCCCTGTGAGGCCAAGGATGAAGGGAGGCTGTGAGGTAAAGGTTAAGGCCATCTTTCACTGACATCAGCCTCTGGTGTCTCAGATATGATTCCATCACTCAAAGACCCCTGAACAACTCACCAGAATACATTCCAATCACCATCAGACCCGATTCTTGCACAGACCCTTTAGGGAATGGAGACAGAAAAGAAGTTTCCAGCGACCACCTCACAGTCTCCAAAAACCTCTTCCTGCAATGGAACATGACAACAGAGATGGCCTGAAAGGGCTCTAAGGTTTAGAAATTTAGGGCTCCATAGTGGATTATTGCACGTAACATTTTCCCAAATACCTAGAACCTCTGCCTGTTCCATTTTCCTCTGTTTAATCTGGCAGACAGCTCTGAGAGCTGGGTGCACAAACCTGCTTCATGAATATATATGCCCTAATCTCAGGTCACCAAGACTCAGTCGTGAGTCCTGGCTAGCATCATAATGCATGCCACCATTGCCTAGGCATGTGTCCATACTTAGCGGAGAATGAGACCTCCGTGGATGTGTGTCGGTGTTGTACTCTAGCCTTTCTTCTCTGTGGGATCCACAGGATAGTCCCAAGATCCTAGAAGTGGACAAACGTGAGCCAGCCTTAAGAAAAGTCAAACACAGCCCCAGGAATAAACCATGAAATCTCTAAGAATCCAAAAGGATCTGCAGGATGTTTCTGTGATGGCTTGACTTTGGAGAAATAAGTTTTTCAGAAACTTAGCCCACTGTGATTTCTAGGTACAGCCTGCCTGGGTTCCCAAGCTTCAGAAGCTGCTGAGCTGTGTGTTTCTGTGGGATTGTTGCAAATGTTTAATTATTGTATGTGGGTGTTACTTTCTGTATCTCTCTCTCTCTCTCTCTGTGTGTGTGTGTGTGTGTGTGTGTGTGTGTTTGTAAGTGGAGTCTGCTTAAAGAAATGTGGCTAATGCACTGCAACTCTTTCTCCTCCTTCTCCTTCTCTTTCTTCTTCTTCCTGTTTTTCTTCTTCCTGTTCTTCTTCTTCTTCTTCCTCTCCTTCTTTTCTTCTTCTTCTTCTTCTTTTTTTTTTTTTTTTTTTTTTTTTTTTTGTTTGTTTGTTTGTTTTTTTTTTTGAGTCTTCCAAACTTTTGATGGCCTGTCTGTGTGGCTGTGTTTCAGCTGCTGGGTTCCTGCCAAAAAAAAAGCCACTTTTCTAGACAGAAGAGGAGCACATAACACCCAAGGAGACGTCTCCTAGTGTCTCACTAACCTGTGGCCAACCCAGGGAGACACATTAGCAGTCACATCCATAGGGTCTTTTGAATTTACCTAGAAGTGGATTCCCAGCTGAGCAGGTGCTTCATGTTGTCAGAGCATACTACTCTATCATCTTGGGATTTCACTCTGTGACAGAGAGTCATAGCAGCAATAAGGTCAGATATGGGTGAGAATACAATCTAGTGAGGGATAAATGGGGTACCACACCTTCACTTGCAAACCAACTGAAGACAGATAACACAGAAGGTGCTTCCAACTGCATCCCCATATTCCTTTAATTGCACAAGAAGCCCAAACCATGGTCCAGTGTTCAGGTAAAAATACTCAACCATGCAGGGAATATTTTGAGTGCAAACTTGGGTCATCCTGTAAACTCGAGATTTGAGGACTTTCATACCCTGTGTTAAATTATACTGGGATGGATTGATGCTGGGTGGGATGTGGCCTCAGTTGCTTCTTATTTTCATGATTTCCATACTCCACAAAAGGCTAGGATTTCCTGGGTCTGCCTCAAGGTCTTTCAAATGAAAGTATTCCCAGTTCAGGGAGGATGAAACTCATGGGTATCCATTGCATGAGTGTTTCATCTAAACACTGTAACTTTTCACTTACTGGACAGGTATGATACTTTGAAGCTGTGAATTTCCATTCAGCTTCCACCAGGAAAACTCTTGTTCTCCCAGTTCTATAAGAGGGCTGCATGATTCTTGTTCCATTTAATCTGAACGTCCTTTCCCATTGCATAGGAGGTCTTTCATTGGGCAATTTCTTGATGGGTCTGCCTATGTGTGCACACATTTATTGGCTGCTGGAGACTTCAGGGAGCACAAGAGACTTTGGGTGGCCTGGTCACAACAGAGGATGTGGGTCTTGGTCTTCTTATGGGGGCTGAAGTTTTTTGTACTTTGCAGGAGGGTTTTGGGTCCTCTGACAGGAACATTTGAACATTACTTGGACTCTAGCACAAGTCTTTTTTTCTCATGTGAGCCTTGATTATTTTTTGTTTTCATGGTGGTTTTACAGTATCCTCAATAACATTATTAGACAACCTTGAACTTGCCTCCTCCTTCAGTGGAACTTGACCAAAAAGACAACCTGAGTGGCCTTAAGGTCAAAACCTTTAGGGTTTTGCAGTGGTAATCACAGGCAGCCTTTCTCCCGACATCAGGGAGGCTCTGTCGGTACATTTTCCTCTGCTTAGTTAGGCCGACAACTCTGGCAACAGGCACTTGAGCCTGCCCACAAATGGGCATGATGTAGTCTCAGCGAACCAGGAATGAATGTGAGCTCCAGCTAGCATCACAATGAATGTCATCATTGTCTAGTGACAAGTCCCTGGGGCTTGACAGAGAAGATTTCTGTGGAAATCCTTTGACAGTGGACTCTTGCCTGCCTTCTCTGTGGGATCCATGGGATAGTTCCATGAAAATAGAAGAGTGGAGCCATGTGTAAGCCTGAAGAAACATCAAGCAGTTCTCCAAGAATAAACTGCAAAATTTCCAGAGATCCAAAAAGATCTGCAGGATTTCTCAGGCGTGCCTAGATATAGTAGGCGTGAGTTTTTTTGACAGTTGTCCCACTATGATTTCTAGGTACAGCCTGCCTGTGTTTCCACAAGTTCCTCTCTCCCAGGTGGGGCCTTCTGCAGAACCCCACAGAATCAGGATCTGCTGGGTTGTGTGTTTCTCTGGGACTACTGCGAGAGTTGGATGTCTGCCTGTGTGTGGCATTGTATGTTGTTGTTGTTGTGTGTGTGTGTGTAACTGTAATGGTGTCTGCTTAAAGAAATTTGGCTAAAGCATTTCAGTGCTTGATTTTGAGTCTCAAAACCTTTTGTTGGCCTGTCTGCGTGGCTATGCTTGAGTTGCGGGACTCCGTGTAATTTTTCAGGTGGATCATGTGTCTGTCATGAACTGGAAGGCTTACTGAGACCTAGCAGCATCTACATTATCAACCCATGCCAAAAAAGTCACTCTTGTAGAAAGAAGGGGAGTACACCAACCAAAAAACAAACATCTTCCAGTGTTTCATTGTCATGCAGCCAACCCGGGGACAGACACTACAGTCCAGTCTGCAGGCCACCTTGAATTTATGCCGAATTTGTTTCCTAGTGAAGCAGATGCTTCATGTCATGAGGGGACACTTCTCCATCATTGTAGGATTTCACCCTAGGACATAACGGGTAAGCATAAATAAAGTCAGATGGGGTGAGAAAATAATCTAATGAGGGGTGGATGGTGCTCACAACTTCACCTGCAAAAAAAAAAAAAAAGTAAAGACATGACACAGAAGTTGCTTTCAACAGCATCCAAGATTCCTTTAATTGCACAAGCAGTCCACACCATGGCATGGTGTTCAGATGGGACTACACCAGAGTGCAAGGAATATTTAGTGCGCAAATTAAGGCCATCCTGGCAAATTCCCAATTTAAGGGCTTTCATACTTGAAGCCAAAAGAAAGTGGAATGGATTGATCCTAAGTATGATGTAGCCTCCAAACTTGCCTCTTCCTTTTCTGACTTTCATGTTCCTCATCAGCCTAGGGTTTCCTGGGTCTGGCTCAACAACTTCCACACTGAATGTTTCCAAGTTTGCAGAGAGCAACCCTCATGGTAATCCATTTCATGAATGTTTCCTTCTAAACACTGTCATGTTTTAATGACTGGGCAATTTTGATACTTTTGAAATTCTAAATTCCCATTACAGCCACCTACAAGGAAACTCTTATCTTCCATGGCTGCTGGAGGACTGCATGATTCTTGTAAAATGAGGAGAAGACAGTGGTGTCTGACTTTTGCCTGCTAATCTAGCCTCTGTTTCATTTTATCTGTGTGGCATTCTCATTGTGGAGGGGTTCTTTCATTGGGTTGTTCCTGAATTGGACTGCCTCTCACAACAGATTCTTTAGCTACCAAGGATTTCTGAGAGCAAAGGGGACTTCATGTCAGTTGGCTGTCTGAGCTCCAGGTTGTGGGTCATTTTCTTATATTGGGGACTGAGGCTGTTTGCACTTTTCAAGAGACTTTTGAGTTATCTGACAGAAATCATTGAACATTGCTCTGACTCCAGCAGGAGGCAGTTTGTTCTCTCAGGAGAGCTTTGATTTTTCTTTGTTTTCATGGGAAATCCACAGTGCCCCTCAACAGCACTGCTAGACATCTTTTCCCAGCTTGTCATCGCCACAGACCACCTTTAAGAAATTGTTTAAACCTCATGTGCGAACGTAAGAGGCCAGTTAGAGGTGTCAGAACACTACTCCACTTTGGACTTGCCTTTATCATGATTCCTACCTTTCCCAGAGAGCCCCTGTGAGGCTCCATGTGAAGAGAAGAAGTGAGGTCAAGAGTCCAACCATCTTTCACCGACACCCACCTCTGGGATCTCAGGTATGATTCTATCACTTGAGAATAATATCCTTGAAAACACACCTAACTATATTCCAATCCCCATGGGGCCCGATTGTGGCACACAGCCTTCTTCATGAATGGAGTCAGAAATGTACTTTCTAGCAACCACTGCACAATGTCAAAATACCTTCTCTTCCAGCAGGACCCAACCATGTAGACGGCCAGTTGTGGCGCTGAGGTCGATATTTTTGGGATCCCACAGTGGGTTTTCTCATGGAGCCTTTTATTCTGATACCAGGCCTGCTCTGTCAGTGCCATTTTTCTCTGCTTACTCTGGCTGACAGCTGTGACAGCTGGATGCTTGAAACTGCCTCGTGAATGTTCATGCACTGGTCTCAGTTCAAGAAGCCTGATTGTTAGCTCTGTTTAGCGATACAATGAATGACACATTTGCCTAGTAAAGTCTTTGCTGTGTAAAGTCCCTGTGGCTTGGTGGAGAAGAAGACCTCCATGGAGAGGCACCAGTGGTGAACTCCTGCCTGTCTTCTCTGTTGGATTCATGGGATTGTTCCAAGATCTTATGCTACAGCATATGTGAGTCAGGCTGAAGAAACATCAAGCACTTCCCTAGGAATAAACTGTGAAATGCCTAAGGATCTAAAATATCTGCAGTATTCCTCAGGCCAGCCTATATGCTGAAGGGTGGGTCTTTTTGAAACTTCTCACTTTGTGATTTCTAGGTACAGCCTGCCCGTGTTTCCTGGGGTTGTTCTCTCCCAGGTGAGGCTTCCTGCAGAACCATGCAACCTCAGGAACTGCAGAGCTGTGTGTTTCTGAGGGAGTGTTGTGAGTGTTGGATGTCTGAGTGTGTGTGGCATTGTGTGTTTGTGTGTGTGTGTGTGTGTGTGTGCCTGTAAAATAAATCTACGTACAAAAATGTGGCTAAGGCACTTCAGTGCTTCCTTTTCTGAGGTGCCCAACCTCTTGTTGGCCTATCTGTGTGACCCTGCTTGGGCTGTGGGGCCCCTTGTTCTTTAGATTTCTGTGGATCATGAATCCACATTGAATTAGGAGGCAGGCCAAGATTCTCAATGTCCAAATCACTTCCTTCTGCCAAAACAACAACAACAACAACAACAACAACAAAAACCACTCTTCTAGAAAAAAGGAGAGACCATGACAAAAAGAAACGAATATCTGCTAGTGTTTAATTGTCCTGAGGCCAACCCAGAAAAAGACACTAAAAGTCCTGTCTCCATGACAAGTCAAATTTACCTTGAATTTGGTTTTTAAGCAGCAATAAAGTCAGAGTGATGAATGGGGTCCCATAACTTCACCTGCAAATAATAATAATAATAAAGACACATTACACAGAAGGTGCTTCCAAATCCATCCCCACATTCTCTTAATTGCACAAGCAGGCCACACCATGGCCCGGTGTGCAGGTGGGAGTACTCAGATGCACTAGAAACATCTGGGGTGAAAATTGGGGCCATTGTGACAAGAGGATTTTCATACCTGGAGCCAAATTGCAGTGGAATAGATTGATGCTGGGTGATAGCTACCACACTTTCCTCTTCTTTTGTTGACTTCCATGTTCCTCCTTGTCCTAGAGTTTCCTGGGTCTGACTCAAAGATTTCCTTGCTAAATGTTTCCCAGTTCTCAGAGAACTTTCATCTGTATCCATTTTGTGAGTGTTTCCTCCTATACACTGTCACATTTTAATGACTAGGCATCTTTGATTTTTGAACGTAAATTCCTGTTACAGCTGACAACAAGGAAATAATAGTTCTCCCACTTCTGTCAGAGGGCTGCATGATTCCTGTAAGATGAGAAGCAGGCAGTCATGTCTGGCTTTTGCCTGGTAATCTAGCCTCTGTTACATTTCAACTTCACAGTGTTTTCATTGTGGATAGGCTTTTTCATTGGGCCGTAGCTGGCAGGTACTGCCTCATGTTGCAGATTATTTTGCTGCCAGCTATATCAAAGAGCAAAAGGGACTTCAAGTATGCTATCTGCTAACAAGGTTGTAGTTTATTGTCTCACTGTGGGGGCTGTGGTTGTTTGTACTTCGCAGAAGGCTTTTGGGTCCTCTGAAGGGAATCATTGAACATTGCTTGGACTCCCCCACAAGGCAGCTCTTTACCTCAGGCGAGCCCTGATTTTTCCTTGCTTTCCTAGGGAATCCATGCTACTTCTTGGGGAATCCACCTTAATAATATTACTGCTTTCATGGAGAATCCACACTATTTCATGGGGAATACCCTTGCTTTCATGGGGAATGCATACTATTTCATGGGGAATCCACCTCAACAACACGAGTGGACACTCTTTTCAGTTTTGCTATTGCCAGATGGCCTCTGAAACACTATCTCAACCTCATCTGAACCTGTGAGAGGTCAGCTAGTCCAAGGTGTGAGAACACTGCTTCACCTTGTACTTGCCTTTGTTGTGGATCCTGCCTTTCCCAGAAAGCCCCTGCAAGGCCCAAGATGAAGGGAGGCTGTGAGTTCAAGAACCAGGCCATCGTTCACTAATACCCACCTCTGGGTTCTCAGATACGATTTTATGACCCAAAGAACCCTCGAAAACACATCATATTATATTCCAATCCCCATGGGAATGGATTCTTGCATAGAGTCTCTTTCAGGAATGGAGTCAGAAGAGCATTGTTCAGAGAACAGGCCATCATCTCAAAATGCCTTCTCCTTCAGTGGGAACTGATGAGGGAGACAACCTGTTTCTCAGGAAGCATTTTACTTGATACCAACACAGCCCTGACTGTAACAGTTTTCTCTGTTTAGGCAAGCGGACAGCTATGACAACAAGGCACCACAGCCTGCCTCATAAATGTGCATGCACAAGTCTTAGGGCACCAGGCCTTATTGTGAGTTTCAGCTACCATCACAATGAATGTCACCATTTCCTTGCTAGAAGTCTCTGTGGCATGTCAGAGAAAGAGACATCCAGGGAAATCCATAGACTTTAGAGTCTCACCTGTCTTCTCTGTGGGATCCATGGGATAGTCCCATGATTCTAGGAGAGGGAAGATAACAGACGTCTCTCATTTTTTCATTGTCTAGCAGCTAAGCCAGGGAGAGACACTAGAAGTCCCATCCACAAGGCCCATTGAATTTACCTCAAATTCAGTTCCCAGCCTAGCAGGTGCTTCACATCATGAGGAAGTAATCCTCTATTGTCTTGGTATTTCACATTTGGATATAGAATGTGAACAGCAATAAGGTCAATAGGGATGATGGTACAATCTGGTGAGGAGTGGATGTGGTTCCCCAAATTCACCTGCAAAAAAAAAAAAAAAAAAGAAGACAAATGAAACAGAAGATGCTTTCTACTCCTTCCCTGCACTCCCTTTATTGCACAAGCAGTCAATGCCATGGCCCAATGTTCAGGTTGGAGTACCTCAAAGTGCAAGGAACATTTGGAGTGTATATTGGGATCATCCTGGAAAACTTCTTATTTGAGGGCTTTCATACCCAGAGCCAAAGATAGAAGAATAGACTGATATTGGGGGAAATTTAGCCTCCACACTTGCCTGTTCTTTTCCTGACTTCCATGTTCCTCGTCATGCTCCACCATGGACTTGCATTTGTTCTGGTTCCTGCCTTTCCTAAAGAGTCCCTGTGAGGTCCAGGAGGTAGGGAGGCAGTGAAGTCAATAGCTTGGCTATTTTTCACTGATACTGGCCTCTGGGGGTCTCAGGTATGATTCTATCACTGAAAGAATACTCAAGAACACAGCACACTATATTCCAATCCCCATAGAACTGGATGCTTGCACATAGCTTCTTTCAGGAATAAAGTGAGAAGATTAATTTCCAGTGACCACCACAGAGTGTCAAAAGGCCTGCTTTTCCAGTGGAACCTGACCACAGAGATTGCCCAAAGGGACCATGAAGTTGAGACTTTTAGTGTCCTGGAGTGAGCTTTCACAGGAAGCCTTTATTTGAACACCAGGCTAGCTCTGCCTGCACTGTTTTCCTGTACTTAGACAGGCTGACAGCTCTGAGATCCAGGTGCCCTAGCCTGCCTCAGGAATGTGCATGCAGTAGTCTCAGGGCACCAGGCCTGATTGTGATCTCTGACTGGCCTCACAATAAATGTCATCATGGTCTCACAAGAAGTCCTTGTGGTTTGGTGGAAAAGGAGACCTCTGTGGAGGTGCGTAGGTAGTGGAATCCCGCGTCTTCTCTGTTGGGTTCATGGGATAGTCCTATGATCGTAGGAGAGAGCAGACCTGTGCCAGCCTGAAGAAACATCAAACACAACCCCAGGAACAAACAGTGATGTCCCCAAAACTCCAAGAGGATCTCCAGTATTTCTTAAAAGCACCATTACATTGTAGGGGTGAGTACTTTTTATTCTTGCCCCTCTGTGATTTCTACCTACAGCCTGCCTGTGTTGCGCTAGGTTGCTCTCTCTCACTTGGTGCTTCTTGCAGAACTACACATCCTCAGGAGTTTCTAGGCTGTGTGTTTCTGTGGGAAATTTATAATTGTTGGATGTCTGCGTGTGAGTAATTGTGTCCTTGTGTGTGTGTGTGTGTGTGTGTGTGTGTGCACGTGCGTACGCACCTGTAAGGGGATTCTGCTTAAAATATTGAGGCTAACGCAATTTAGTCCTTTTTTTTTTTTGAGTCTCCCAATGTTTGGTGGCCTGTCTGTGTGGCTCTGCTTGGGCTGCTGGGCTCGGTGTTCTTTATCTTTCTGTGTATCATGAATCCACAGCAAATTGGGATATGGGCCAAGACCTGCCAATGTCCAAATCATCTCTGCCTGAAAAAACAAAGCCACTCTTTGAGAAATAGGAGCACACCATGCCAAAAAACAGACCTCTCTCAATGTTTCATTTTCATTTGGCCAGCCAGGAGAGAGACACTACCAGTCTTATTGGCAGGACCCCTTGAATTTACCTCAACTTTTTTTTTTCCCAGTCAAGCAGGTCGTTCATGTTGTGAGGGGGCACTACTCCATCGTCTTGAGATTGTATAAGGTACATAAAGTGTGAGCCCACTAAGGTCAGATAGAGGCGAAGATACAGTCTGGTGAGAAGTGTTTGGGGTCCCACAACTTCACCTGCAAAGAAAATGAAGACAGATGACTCAGAAGGTACTTCCAAAACCATCCCTGCATTCCTTTTATTACACAGTCAGTCCACACCATGGCCCGGTGTTCATGTGGGAGTACTCCAACCTACAAGAAGCATTTAGAGTACAAATTGGGGTCATCATGGCAAACTCCCTTTGAGGGCTTTCATAACCAGAGTCAATGGGAGTGCAATGGATTGATTTCATATTCCTCATCAGCCTAAGGTTTTCTGAGTCTGGCTCAAAGACTTCCACTCTAACTTTTCCAAGTTGAGAGAAAACAACCCTCTTGGGAATCCACTGCGTGAGTGTTTTCTTCTAAACACTGTCATGTTTTAATGGCTGGGCAGCTTTGATACTTTTACAATTGTAAATTCTCTTTCAAATCGCCAAGAAGAAAACTCTCTTTCTCCCACTTATATGGAAGGGCTGCATGATTTCTGCAGGATACAAAGCAAGCAGCCATGTCTGACTTTTGCCTGTTAATCTAGACTCTGTTTTGTTTAATCAGCACGTCCTTTCTCATTGTGGAGAAGGTCTTTCATTGGGCTGTTTCTGGATAGAGTTGCCTGTCGCCACTGACACTTTGGCTGCTAAGGATTTCAGTGACCAAAAAAGTCTTCAGGAAGACTGTCTGCACTCAGGTTGTGGTCTGTGCTCTTGTGGTGGAGGCTGAGGTTGTTTAAACTTTGCAGGTGGCCTTTGGGTTTTCTGACAGGAGTCTTTGGATATTGTTAGGACTTCAGCTCATTCTCTCAGGGAAGCTTTGATTTGTTTTTGTTGTTTTTGCTTTCATGGGGGGTCAACTTTGCCCCTCAACAACACTACTGGATACATTTTTTAGGCTGGCAATGGTCACAGATGGCCTCTGAGACTCCATCTTAACCTCATCTGCACCTGCGAGAGGACCGTTAAAGGTGTGAGACCACTGCTTCACCTTGGATGTGTTTCTGTAGTGTCTCTTCCTTTCCCAGAGAGTCCCTGCAAGGCCTAAGATGAAAAGAGGCAGTGAGGTCAAGTATCAGCCATCTTTCACTGACACTTGCCTCTGGGGTCTCAGATATAATTGCATCACCCAAAGACCCCTCAAAAACTCAACAGACTATATTCCAATCCCCATGAAATCCGATTCTTGCACACAGCCTCTTTCACAAATGGAGTCAGAATAGCAGTTTCCAGTGACCACCTCACCGTCTAAAAACAGCATTTCCTCCAGCATGACCCAACCACGGAGATGGCCTGAAGGGCCTGAAGGTTTAGAATTTTAAATTATCTCAGTGGGTTATCACAGGCAGCTTTGACAGCCAGGCGACTGACGCTGCCTTGTGAGTGCACATGTGCTAGTCTCAGGCCGCCAGGCATGAGTTGTGAGCTCTGGCTAGTATCATAATGAATGCCAACATTGCCTAGAGACAAGTCCCTGTGGCTTGGCGGAGAAGGAGACGTCCATGGAGGTGCGTCAGCTGTGGACTCTCTCATGTCTTCTTGGTGGGATTGATGGGATAGTCCTATGATCCTAGGAGAGGGCAGACATGAGCCAGCCTGAAGAAAGTTCAAGCAGAGTTCCTGGAATAAACAGCAAAATCTCTGTGGATCCAAAAGTGTCTGCAGGATGCCTCAGACCTGCCTATAACTTGTAGGAGTGAGTGTTTTTGAAACTTGCCCCTCTGTGATTTCTAGGTAAAAACCAACTGTGCTCCCAGGGATTGCCTAGACATTGTAGGGTAGGGGTGAGTCTTTTTGAAATTTGTCACAATTTTATTTTTAGCCTGCCTGTATTCTTCAGTGTTGCCTCTCCCAGGTGACACTTATCGTAGAATCACACAACCTCAGAAGCTGCAGGACTGGGTGTTTTTGTGGGTGTGTTGTGAGAATTGGATGTGCGTGTATGTGTGTGTGTGTGTGTGTGTGGCTTTTGTGTGAGTGTGTGCCTGTAAGGGGATTCTGTGTAAAGAAATTTGACTACCACACTCCCACACTTCTTTTTTTTGGGTCTCTCACTGTTAGTGTTCAGTCTATGTGGCTCTGCTAAGGCTGTAGGGCTCCGTGTTCTTTATTTTCCTGTGAATCATAAATCTACAGTGAATTTGGAGGCTGGCCGAGAACATTGCTGAATACATCACGTTTCCCTACCTGAAAAAAAGCCACTCTATGAGAAAAAAGTGGACCACACCACAACTAAAAAAAGATATCTCTCAGTGTTCTATTGTTCTATGGCCAACCGAGAGAGAGACATTAGCAGTCATGTCCTCAAGGCCCCTTGAATTTTCCTCGAATTTGGTTCCATAAGGGGACATTCCTGTATCATCTTGGGATTTCATTCTAGAACAGAGAATGTGAGTAGCAATAAGGACAGAGAAGGGTGATGATATGATCTAGTGAGAGGTGGGTGGGGTCCCACACCTTCACATACAAAAAAACTGGGAAATGGATGACATAGAAAATTCTTCCAACAACATCCCCGCATTCCCTTAATTGCACATGTTGTCCAAAACATGGCCTGGTATTCAGGTTGGTGTACTCCAACATGCAGGTAACATTTGAAGTGCAAACTGGGGCCATCATGGCAAACTTCCAATTTGAAGGTTTTTTTACATGGCGCCAAATGGGAGTGGGATGGATTGATGCTTGGAAGGATATGATATTAGCAGTTGCCTCTCCTTTTCCTGAATTCCATGTTCCTCATTAGTCCAGTTTTTCCTGAGTTTGGATCAACGTCTACCACTCTAAACATTTCCCAGATCACAGACGATGACCCTCATGGTAATACATTACATGAGTGTTTCCTTCTAAACAGTGTCATATTTTAATGATTGGGAAGCTGTGATACTTATAAAAGCATACATTCCTGTTACAGTCGCCAACAAGGAAACCATTGTTCTCTCATTTCTATCAGAGGGCTGCCTGATTTTGGTAGAATGAGAAGCAGGCAGTTGTGTCTGGCTTTTGTCTTTTAGTCTAAGTTTCTTTAATCTGCAGGTCTTCCTCGCTGTGGAAGACATTTTTCACTGGGCTGTTGCTGGATGGGACTGTCCCTCAGCACAGATCATTTGGCTGTGAGAGATTTCAAGGGGAAAAAAGGGACTTTTGGTAGGCTGGCTGTGCTCCAAGTTATGGATCATGATCTCCTTGTAGGGGCTGAGGTGGTTTGCATATTGCAGGACTTTTTATCCTCTGACAGGAATTGTTGAATGCTGATTGTCCTCTACTATAAGTCCACTTGTTCTCACCCATGAGCCTTGTTTTTTGTTTGTTTGTTTATTTATGTATTTTTTTTAATTTTTGGCTTCTATAGGAAGGTCCACATTACCGCATTACCCCTCACAACACCACTGGACACACCTTGCAGTCTTGCAACTGCCACTGATGGCCTCTGAGACACGTCTCAACTTCATCTGCACCCATAAGAGGCCATGTTGAAGTGTAAGGAGACTACTTTACCTTCGAATTACCTTTTTTGTGATTTCTGCCTTTCACAGAGTGCCCCTGTGAGGCCCCAAATGAAGGGAGGTGGTGAAGTCAAGAGCCCAGTCATCTCTCACTGACACCAGCCTACTGGTTCTAAGGTATGAGTCCATCACCCAAAAATCACTCAATATCTAACTAGACTATATTCCTTTCATCGTGGACTCAATCAGTGCACACAGTCTCTTTCAAGAATGGAGTCAAAAGAGAAGTTTCAATGGACCACCGCACAGTTTTGAAACAACTTGTCCTCCAACTGAACCAGTTTCTGGACATGGAATGAAGGGGCCCTAAGATTGAGACTTTGGGGTTCCACAGTGGGTTATCACATGCAGACTTTTTCCTGATACCAGCCTGTCTCTTCCTTTACTTATTTTTTTTTTCTCTCCTTAGGCAGACTGACAGCTCTGATAGCTGAACACCTAAACGTGTCCGAGAATGCACATGTGCTAGTCTCAGCACCAGTCCTGAGCTGTAACCCCTAGTTAGCACCACAATGAATGCCAAGGTTGCCTAGAGGCACATCCGTGTGGTTTGGCAGAGAAAGGGACATCCGTGGATTTGTGTCAGTGGTGGACTCTCACCTGTCTTCTCTGTGGAATCCACGGGATACTCCCATAATTCTAAGAGAGGGAAGATGGGAGCCAGTCTAAAGAAATGTCAAGTACAGCCCCAGGAATAAACTGCAAAATCCCTAAGGATCCAAAAGGATTTACAGGATGCCTCCAGCCTGATTACATTTTGTAGGAATGACTCTTTCTGAAACTTGGCCCACTATG
This sequence comes from Macaca thibetana thibetana, assembly GCF_024542745.1. Taxonomy (NCBI): domain Eukaryota; kingdom Metazoa; phylum Chordata; class Mammalia; order Primates; family Cercopithecidae; genus Macaca; species Macaca thibetana. Next base: position 4,069,737 of record NC_065599.1, on the reverse strand, counting down.
ATTTCTAGGTACAGCTTGCCTGTGTTCCGTGGGTTTATTCTCACCCAGGTGGGGCTTCCTGCAGAACCAGGCAACCTCAGAAACTGCCAGATTGTGTGTATCTGTGGGAGTGTTGCAAGTGTTGGATGTCTGCCCATGCGTGTGGCTTTGTGTGTCTACGTGTGTGCCTGTGTGTTTGTCTGTGTGTGTTTGTATGTGGTTGCCAGTAGATAGTCTGCCTTTAAAAAAATGTGGCTAATGCACTGCAGCACTACAGTTATATTTTTTTCTTTTTTTGAGTCTCCCAACCTTTTCTTGGCTTGTCTGTGTGGCTCTACTTGGGCTACAGGGCTCCGTGTTATCTATTTTGCTATGGTTCATTAATCTGCCTTGCATTGGGAGACTGGCTGAGACCTGTCGTGGTCCAAATAATCACCCCCTTCAAAAAAAGCCACTCGTTCAGCATGAAGAGTAGCACACCACACCCAAGAACAGAAATCTTACAGTGTTTCATTGTCCTGCGGTCATTCCATAGTAAAACAGTAGCAGTCCTGTCCACAGGGCCCCATGAATTTACTTGGAATTCACTTCCCAGCTGAGCAGATCCTTCATGTTGTAAGGAGGCACTGCTCCATCGTCTTGGGATTTAATTCTGGGAGAGAGATTGTGAGGAGCAATAAGGTTAGATAGGAGTGAGAAAAGAATCTGGAGAAAAGTGGATAGGGTCCTGCATCTTCACCCATTAAAAAATGTGAAGACTGAAGATACAGAATATTCTTCCAAGAGTATTTCCACATTTCTTTAATTACACAAGCAGTCCACATCTTAGCTCAATGTTCAAGTGGGAGTACCCTAATGTGCATTGAACATTTGGAATGCAAACTGGTGCCATCCGGGCAAACTCCTGATTAGAAGGCTTTCATATCCACAGGCAAATGGGAGTGAGATCGATAGATGCCAAGTGGAATGTGGTTTCCACACTTGCCTCTTCTTTTCCTGAATTCCATGAACCTAGCTGGCCTAGGGTTTCCTGGGTCTGGCTCAACGTCTTCCATGCTAAAAATTTCCCAGTTCACAGAAGATCACCCTCAAGAAAACCCATTGCCTGAGCGTTTTCTTCTAAACACTCACGTTTTAACAAGCCAGCTGTGATACTTTTACAACTGTAAATTCCCTTTACAGCCACCAACAAGGAATCTCTAATTCTAGTGCATTTATAAGAGTGCTTCATGATTTCCTTAGGACAAGAAGCAGGCAGTCATGTCTGGATTTTCCCTGGTAATCTAGGCTCTGTTTCATTGCATCTGCACATTCTTTGTCATTGTGGAGGGTGTCTTTCATTATGCTTTTGCTGAATGGTGCTGCCTCTCAACATAGATCTATTGGCTGCAAGTGGTTTCTAAAAACAAAAGGGACTTCAGGTAGGTGGGCTGCAATTCAGGTTGTGGATCATAGTCTCATTGTAGGGGCTTAGTTTGTCTGCACTTTGCAGGAGGTTTTTTGTTCCTCTGATGGGAGTCATTGAACACTACTTAGGCCTCAGCATGAGGCACTCATTCCCTCAGGCAAGACTTGATTTTGCTTTGCTTTCATGATGAATCCACAGTGTCCCTCAAGAGCATAACTGAAAGCACTTTTCACACGTCATCAACAGAAGACAGCCTCTTAGACACTGAATAAATGTCATCTGCAGTCCGACATGTAAGGATAGTGTTCTTTCTTGGACTTGCCTTTTTCATGGTTCCTGACTTTCCCAGAGAGCCCTTGTGAGGCCCACCGGGGACCAAATTACCTCCTGCAGCAAAATAAATAAATAAATAAATAAATAAATAAATAAATAAAAAGCCACTCCTCCAAAAAGAGCTCAGCACACCAAATAACAAACATCTTTCAGTGTTTATATTGTCCTGTGGCCAACCCAGGGACAGATGCTAGCATTCCTGTCTGCAGAGACCCTAGAGTTTACCTCGAATTCAGTTCTGAGCAGGTGCTTCACTTCATGAGGGGATACTCTCTTATGATCTTTGGATTTCATCCTGGGACATAGAGTCTGAGCAGCAATAATGTCAGAGAGAGGTGAGAATACAATATGGTGTGGGATAAATGCAGTCCCAATGAGAGGAGCCAGGCACATTCCTCAGCCCCGGGCTCAAAACAAACAAGCCCAATACAAACACATCCCATCCTCCCATCCCACCACATATCGCCATATATCTCTCAAACTTCCTGAGCCCAGTACAAACACCACCTGGAAAAGTCTCCGATAAGGAGGCAGCCGTTCAAAGTTTTACTGAAAGCGCGGGAACCAAAAGAATTCCTTTGTTCCCCTGTAACTTTCGGGCTATAAAAAGCAAACACTCGCATTGTTCGGGGACCTCTTGTATGCTGTGTAATGGAGGGACCAAGTTCGAACTTGTCATAAAGATCCTTGCTGCTTGGCTTTGACTCTGGACTCTGGTGGTCTTCTTTGGGGAATAGAGGGTCTGGGCATAACATCTGGGGGCTTGTCTGGGATTCCCCCAAGCCCACCAGACCCCTGGTCAACGGATCTACTAGGATCGATCTACTGATAGGTGAGCCGGCTCGTCTCCGTTTGTCTGTCTGTGTCTGTTCTGAATCTGAATCTGCGACTCTCGAGGTCTGAAACTGGAGCTGGCACAGTCCTGGCGGACGCGCTATAGGACGGCCAGTGGAGACCGGTGGGAGACGTCCCCTGGCGCTCGTCTGATCTAGCTTCCGATCTGAACTGCCCTGACCGCCGGTTTGCCCCCAGCGCCGGTTTGGGGTTTGGGCAGTAGCTGTTTCTGATCTGAACTGCCCCGACCACCGGTTTGGGGTTTGGGCAGTAGCTGTTTCTGATCTGAACTGCCCCGACCGCCAGTTTGGGGTTTGGGCAGTAGCTGTTTCTGATCTGAACAGCCCCGAGTGCGTTTGCGGTTTGGGCAGTAACTGTCTCTGATCTGCACTGCCCCGACCGCCGGTTTGGGGTTTGGGCAGTAGCTGTTTCTGATCTGAACTGCCCCGAGCGCCGGTTTGGGGTTTGGGCAGTAGCTGTCTCTGATCTGAACTGCCCCGACCGCCGGTTTGCCCCGAGCGCGGGTTTAGGGTTTGGGCAGTAGCTGTTTCTGATTTGAACTGCCCCAACCACCGGTTTGGGGTTTGGGCAGTAGCTGTTTCTGATCTGAACTGCCCCGACCGCCGGTTTGGGGTTTGGGCAGTAGCTGTTTCTGATCTGAACTGCCCCGAGCACCGGTTTGGGGTTTGGGCAGTAGCTGTTTCTGATCTGCACTTCCCCCAGCGCCGGTTTGGGGTTTGGGTAGTAGCTGTCTCTTACCTGAACTGCCCCGAGCCCCGGTCTGCGGTTTGGGCAGTAACTGTCTCTGATCTGGGCTGTCGGAGCACGATCGCGACTAAATATCATTAATAAGTCAGATCAGATTTCCTTTGCAGGGATTCAAACCCACATTCCTTTACAGGAAGGGACTACAAATTATTACAGGATGGGTAATACCCAGAGCACTCCTCTATCTCTCTTTACAAATAATTTCAAAGAAGTAAGAGCAAGGGGCCATGATCTTGGTATGGAAATCAGGAAAGGAAAGCTAATTACTCTGTGTCGCTCTGAATGGCCTGCCTTTGATGTAAGGTGGCCACCCGAAGGGACCTTCCAACTTGCGGTCATCACTAGGGTAAAGTCCAAGATTTTCCTACCTGGGCGTGCGGGCCACTTAGATCAAATCCCATATATCCTCATATGGCAGGACCTTGTTGAGAACCCGCCTCCTTGGCTGTCCCCTTTCCAATTAGCCTCTGAACCCTGTAAGACACTGGTTGCTCGACCACTAAAATCCAAGCAACCAACTGCCCCCCCCATCCTGTTCTACCTGATAGCGGGGACCCACTGTTCACAGAACCCCCTCCGTACCCCTCCGGGCCCCAGGCCCCGACCCCCCAGGCTGAGTCGCGGGAGGGAGCAGGCGGAGGGGAGGCGGCCGGCACACACGGGCCCGCTGACAGGGAAGGTAACTTTGAAGGGCCAGCGGGGCGGACGTGAGGGCGCACTTCGCGGGCTAGCCCCCCCCAGCCGCCTGACTCCACGGTGGCTTTGCCCCTTCGGGAAATAGGACTCCCAGATGACACAGGAATCCCCAGGCTCCAGTACTGGCCATTCTCCACCAGTGATCTGTATAACTGGAAGACTCAGAGTGCTCGGTTTTCAGACAACCCCAAAGATTTACTGGCTTTACTGGATAGTGTCATGTTCACCCACCAGCCCACTTGGGATGATTGCCAGCAGCTCCTCCGAATCTTGTTTACCACGGAAGAGTGAGAGAAAATACAGGTAGAAGCTAGAAAGCTGGTCCCGGGGGACGACGGTCAACCGACTGCCAACCCCGACCTCATAAACGCGACCTTTCCTCTGACCAGGCCAGCGTGGAACTACAACACGGCAGAAGGTAGGGGATGGCTACACCTTTATCGCCAGACTCTAATGGCAGGTCTCCGGGCAGCTGCTCGCAAGCCCACTAATTTGGCTAAAGTATATTCTATTCTGCAGGGAAAGACAGAGAGCCCAGCCACCTACTTAGAAAGATTAATGGAAGCTTTTAGACAGTACACCCCCATAGATCCAGAGGCTCCAGGAAGTCAGGCAGCTATTGTAATGTCTTTCATAAATCAGGCAGCCCCAGATATTAAAAAAAAAAACTCCAGAAATTAGAAGACTTGGAAGGAAAGCGGATTCAAGACCTCCTTCAGATAGCCCAGCGGGTTTACAATAACAGAGATACTCCAGAGGAAAGGCAATTTAAGGCCACTGAAAAAATGACTGGCAGCAGTGGTACAGAAAGAGCATCTACAGCCAGAGTACACCCAACCTAGGCAGCCCCCCAGGCATGATAACCTGAGAAAAGACCAATGTGCCTACTGCAAGGAGACTGGCCACTGGGTAAGAGACTGCCCCAAAAAGAAACAACGAGGACAGGGACCCCCTAGGTCTACACCCGTACTAGTCACTCAAGATGAAGACTAGGGAAGACGGGGTTTGGATCCCCTCCCCGAACCTAGGGTAACTTTGCAAGTGGAGGGGTCCCCAGTCCAGTTCTTGGTCGATACGGGAGCACAGCACTCAGTCTTAGTTAAAACTAATGGGAAATTGTCCTCCAAGTCCTCGTGGGTACAAGGGGCCACAGGAGTTAAGAAATACCCATGGACAACACAAAGAACAGTAAACCTCGGAGCCAAGAATGTAACCCATTCTTTCCTGGTCATCCCTGAGAGCCCCTGTCCCCTATTAGGGAGAGACCTGCTAACTAAAATAGGAGCACAGATCCATTTCCTCCCTGAAGGGCCGGTCGTGACCAACTCCCACAATCGGCCTGTGTCCGTCCTGACTATAACCCTAGAAGATGAGTACCGGCTCCACCAGGAGCGAGCGGCCCCTGACCAGGACATAGCAACCTGGCTCCAGCAATATCCAGAAGCTTGGGCGGAAACGGGGGGCTTAGGATTAGCAAAACACCGTCCTGCCTTGTTTGTTGAACTTAAGCCTAGGACAGACCCCGTGCGGGTACGCCAATACCCGATGCCCCTAGAGGCCAAGAAAGGAATTGCCCCGCATATCCGCCGGCTCCTTGAACAAGGGGTCCTTCGCCCATGTCACTCGCCCTGGAATACTCCATTGTTGCCGGTACGAAAACCTAATAGTGGAGAATACAGACCTGTACAAGACTTAAGAGAAATCAATAAGAGGGTTGTGGACATACATCCAACTGTGCCTAACCCGTATACCCTCCTGAGTACCTTAAACCCTAAACATCAATGGTACACTGTTTTAGATTTGAAAGATGCTTTCTTCAGTTTGCCTTTAGCCCCTCAGAGCCAAAAGCTCTTCGCCTTCGAGTAGAACGACCCTGATAGGGGCATAAGTGGCCAATTGACATGGACCAGGCTGCCGCAGGGATTTAAAAACTCTCCTACCCTGTTCGATGAGGCCCTCCATGAAGACCTGGGTGACTACCGACGCAAACACCCTGAAATAACTTTACTACAGTATGTTGATGACCTCCTAATTGCTGCTGAGACCCAAGAAGCTTGCATCCAAGGGACCAAGGGTCTCTTACAAGCTCTGGGGAATCTGGGCTACCGAGCCTCGGCAAAGAAAGCTCAAATCTGTAAGCCAGAGGTAACATATCTAGGGTACCTGCTTAAAGAAGGGCAGCGCTGGTTAACAGACGCCCGGAAACAAACTGTTCTGCAGATCCCCAGGCCACAATCCACCTGACAAGTGAAGGAATTCCTGGGGTCAGCGGGATTTTGCAGACTATGGATACCTGGGTTCGCAGAACTGGCTAAACCCTTGTATCAGGCAACCTGGGGGCAGCAGCCATTTAATTGGACAGATGAAGCCGAGTCGGCTTTCCAACAGATTAAAACCGCCTTACTCTCTGCGCCTGCACTGGGGCTACCTGATGTTACCAAGCCCTTCCACCTATATGTGGACAAGAATACGGTTGTCACCAAGGCAGTAATAACTCAGAACTTAGGCCCCTGGCGGAGGCCAGTTGCCTACCTGTCAAAGAAGTTAGACCCAGTGGCTGCCGGGTGGCCCCCTTGTCTCCGAATGATTGCGGCCACAGCTCTGATGGTGCAAGATGCTGATAAACTTGTCATAGGACAAGAATTGCGGGTCGTTACTCCATATGCCATCGAAGGTGTACTCAAACAGCCACCTAATCGATGGATGAGTAACGCCCGGCTCACCCACTACCAAGGACTACTACTAAATCCTCTCAGGATAACTTTCCTGCCCCCAACGACCTTAAACCCTGCCTCGCTGCTGCCCAACCCAGACCTGGACGTCCCACTCCATGACTGCACCGAGATACTAGCTCAGGTGCACGGAGTTCGAGAAGACCTGCAGGACCGCCCACTTCCTGACGCCGACCTCGTCTGGTTCACTGATGGGAGCAGCTTCATGCATCAAGGCCAGAGGTACGCTGGAGCGGCAGTGACTTCAGAGATTGAGGTAATCTGGGTGGAACCCCTGCCCCCGGGGACATCGGCCCAGAAGGCCAAACTGATTGCGCTCACCCAAGCTCTTACCTTAGGGGCAGGGAAGAAGCTGACAGTATATACAGACAGCCGATATGCTTTTGCAATGGCGCATATACATGGGGCCATTTACAGGGAGCGAGGGTTACTGACAGCTGAAGGAAAAGAGATAAAAAACAAGCAAGAGATCCTAGCCCTGCTAACAGCCCTATGGAGGCCAGAAAAGTTAGCCATTGTGCATTGCCCAGGGCATCAGAAACCAACTACTCCAACTGCTCAAGGCAACTTTCTGGCAGACCAAACTGCAAGGAATGTGGCAAAGGCTCCCAGCCAACTCCTTACACTCCAGCTCCCTGACCCGGGCCCCCGGGACTTGCCAAATTTCCCTGAATATTCAGAACAAGATCTCCAGTGGATTGACAAACTTCCCCTGAAACAAGTCCAGAATGGGTGGTGGACTGATACTAATGACCAAACCATCCTACCAGAAAAATTAGGACAACAGGTGTTAGAACACATCCACCGAACCACCCACCTGGGGGCCCGGCGGATGATAGACCTGATCAGACGCTCCAAGCTCAAAATCAGACATATAGCTGAGACGGCCTGCAGTATCATGACAAGTTGCAAAGTCTGCCAGCTTAACAACGCATACCCCCAATCTCAAGCTGCAACAAGAACAAGGCTCAGGGGAACCAGGCCTGGTATCTACTGGGAAGTAGATTTTACTGAAATAAAGCCAGGAAAGTACGGGTACCGGTACTTACTTGTCTTTGTAGATACTTTTTCAGGGTGGACTGAAGCATTCCCAACCAAAAGAGAAACTGCTCAGGTCGTAGCAAAGAAAATTCTGGAAGAGATCCTTCCCAGGTATGGCTTCCCCGTCCAGATAAGGTCAGATAATGGGCCTGCTTTCGTCGCTAAGGTAAGTCAGGATTTGGCTTCCATCCTTGGGGCAAATTGGAAACTCCATTGCGCTTACAGGCCCCAGAGTTCAGGACAGGTAGAAAGGATGAATCGGACCTTAAAAGAGACCTTAACTAAATTGACTATGGAGACTGGCGCTATTTAGGTAGTCCTTCTCCCCTACACTCTGTTCCGGGCCCGTAATACCCCTTACAGACTGGGCCTTACCCCTTATGAAATCATGTATGGTAGACTCCCACCCCTAGTTCCCAGCCTAAAAGATGATCTGCTCAAGTCTGAAACAGAAAATGTCTCTGAACTCTTATTTTCCCTACAAGCCTTGCAGAAAATTCATCAAGAAATCTGGCCCAAGCTGAAGGAACTATATGAGACTGGTCCCCCGCCAACACCCCATCCGTACCAGCTGGGAGACTGGGTCCTGGTTAAGTGACACCGACAAGAGACCCTAGAACCCAGGTGGAAAGGACCACTCCAGGTACTCCTAACCACACCCACCGCCCTGAAGGTAGAAGGCATTGCGTCGTGGATCCACTACACCCACGTCAAGCCAGTGGACCCAACCTCCGACCTTCTGGGACCAATCACGGCGGCGGCTGAAGCATCGGACACGTGGACTGTGGACAGAGCTAGGAACAACCCCTTAAAACTCACCCTGTGCCGACAGCATAGCTCACTGCAAACATGCAGTTAAGTAGTCTGACTCTAACGTTGGTCGCCCTAGTGGCCGCTAGGGAAAACATAAAGCCAGCTCCTAATCCCTTTGTCTGGAGATTCTGGCTTTATGAAAACCAAACCCACCCTAGGCAACCTCATAAGCCCGGGAAATTAGTGGCCAGTGCAGATTGCCCCTCCTCAGGGTGCAATAGCCCAATTTTACTAAATTTTACCGATTTCCCAATAGCCAAACCAGTGGCACCAATGATATGCTTCGAGTATGATCAGACTCAATACAACTGTAAGCACTATTGGTGGCACCAAAGTGCCGGCTGCCCTTATAACTATTGTATCGTCCATAAATACCAATGGTGGGGTGGAAAAGAACAGATAGATCCCAGATGGCCCTTCCATCGTAGACGAGATGGAGACCTTTCATATACATGGATAGTTAGAGACCCCTGGAACTCCCGCTGGACCACGCCTCAACACGGGGCTGTATACTACTCCTCCGCCTCCACATGGCCTAGCAGTCACCTCTATCTGTGGCGGGGTCTAGTGCAGGTACGGCCCCTGGTCCATGGAAATATCCAGCGACAAGAAAACCGCCTGACACAAGATTTACGTCCTTTTTCCTGGTTAAAATTATTGCAAGAAGGATTAGAACTTGCTAACCTTACAGGACTTCACAGCCTGTCTGGCTGCTTTCTGTGTGCCACTCTAGAGTGTCCACCGCTAACCGCTGTCCCCCTGCCGTGGGGATCCTCTACCTCTGCCCAAGCTAATAACCACCGAAACCTCTCATATGCCCCTATCCCTAACTTGCCACTATACCTAAACCCCAGTCAAGAAAAGTTTCCCTACTGTTTCTCAGGAACTAATTCCAGCCTCTGCAGCATCACTGCAACGCCCCCTAATATCACCTTAAGGGCTCCGTCAGGCATATTCTTCTGGTGTAATGGAACATTATCTAAAAACCTATCAAGCCCCTCTGTTACCAACCTACTGTGTCTTCCTGTCACATTAGTTCCCCGGTTGACTCTACTTACTGCCGGAGAGTTCCTAGGGTATACCGGTAACTGGACTAGTGCTGTTATTCACCCAGTCCCTAGACCGAGACCTGCACGAGCCATATTTCTCCCCCTCATTGCAGGAATCTCCCTCACCACATCCTTCATGGCAGCCGGACTGGTGGGGGGAGCCCTAGGTCACACCCTCATAGAAAGTAACAAGCTGTACCAACAATTTGCCATTGCTATAGAGGAGTCAGCTGAGCCCCTTGCCTCCCTCCAGCGGCAGCTCACGTCCCTAGCACAGGTAACCTTGCAGAACCGGAGCGCCTTAGACCTACTCACTGCTGAAAAAGGGGGTACGTGTATGTTCCTAAAGGAAGACTGTTGTTTCTACATAAATGAATCAGGACTTGTGGAGGACCGGGTCCAACAGTTATGCAAGTTAAGCACAGAAGTAAGAACACGGCAGTTTGCTTCAGCTGCAGACCAATGGTGGAACTCATCTATGTTTTCTCTGTTAGCCCCCTTCCTTGGACCCCTGCTGAGTCTTCTATTTCTGCCTACCGTAGGACCTTGTGTTGTTAACAGAATTTTGCGGTTCGTTAGAGAAAGATTTGACACTGTACAACTCATGGTCCTCAGAGCCCAATACCAACCTGTAGATGCTGAAACAGAATCAGACTTGTAAGACCCAAGATTGGCTCTAGAGATACCTGAAAAGAAGGGGGGAATGAGAGGAGTCGGGCACATTCCTCAGCCCAGGGCTCAAAACAAACAAGCCCAATACAAACACATCCCATCCTTCCATCCCACCACATATCGCCATATATCTCTCAAACTTCCTGAGCCCAGTACAAACATATCCCATCCTCCCATCCCACCACATATCGCCATATATCTCTCAAATTTCCTGAGCCCAGTACAAACACCACCTGGAAAAGTCTCCGATAAGGAGGCAGCCGTTCAAAGTTTTACTGAAAGTGCGGGAGCCAAAAGAATTCCTTTGTTCCTCTGTAACTTTCGGGCTGTAAAAAGCAAACACTCGCATTGTTCGGGGCCCTCTTGTATGCTGTGTAATGGAGGGACCAAGTTCGAACTTGTCATAAAGATCCTTGCTGCTTGGCTTTGACTCTGGACTCTGGTGGTCTTCTTTGGGGAATAGAGGGTCTGGGCATAACACCACAACTTCACATGCAAAAAATAAAGACAGATGACACATAAAATGCTTCCAAGTCCATCTCTGCATTCCTTAAATTGCAAAAGAAGTCCACATCATGGGCTTGTTTACAAGTGGAAATACACCAACGTTCAAAGAACATTTGGAGTGCACATCTAGGCCATCCTGGCAAACTCCTGATTTGAAGGTTTGCATACCCAGAGACAAATGAGAGTGGAATGAATTGATGTTGTGTGGGATGTGGCCTACACACTTGCCCCTTCTTTTCCTGACCTCCTTTTTTCTCATCATCCTAGAGTGTCCTGGATCTGACTCAACGACTTCCACATTAAACTTTTCCCAGTTCAGGGAGCATGAACCTCATGAGAATTCATTGCATGAGTGTTTCTTCTCAACACTGTCATGTTGTAATGACGGTGGAGATTTGATACTTATGAAACCGTAAATTAATGTTACAGCTGCCGACAACAACAACAAGAAAACTCTTGTTCTCTCACTTCTATTGGAAGGCTGTATTATTTCTGTAGGATGAGAAGATGGCAGAAGTGTCTGGCTTTTGTGTGGTAATATAGCCTCTGTTTCATTTCATTTACACCTCCATCTCATTGTGGAGGGGTTCTTTCATTGGCTTGTTGCTGGAGGGTACTGCCTCTCACCAGTCACAATTGAGCTATCAGTGATTTCAGAGAGCAAAAGGCACTTCAGGTAAGCTAGCTATACTTCAGGTTGTACATCATTGTATCCCTGTGGAGGCTGAGGTTGCCTGCACTTTCAGGACACTTTTGGTTCTCTGACTGAAAACATTCAATATTGCTTAACCTTCAGCACAAGGCAGCTCTTTTTCTCAGGTGAGCCTTGAGTCTTGATTTTTCTTTGCTTTCATTGGGAATTCACATTGGCCCTCAACAGCGTTACTGGACACCCATTTCAGGCTTGCCATCATAACGGATGACCTCTAAGACACTCTCTCAACCTTATCTGCATCTAAGAGAGACCAATCCAAGGTGGGGGAACAGTGCTCCAACTTTGGCTTGCCTCTGTAATGGTTCCTACTTTTTGGGAAACAAGCCCACACCACCTGGTGGGTACCATGAATCCAGCAGAGACAAAGGAGTTTGAAAGTGACAGAATAAGTGTTTTAAAAGTGGATCCAGGGAACCAGAATATTGGATGCTTGCTCACAGTCTGGAGCTCTTAGGCTCTGCCCAATGTATTGGTTTACAAGCTCTTTGTTCTAAGGGCAGATGGGAGGGGGGAAGGGATGAGGAAAAGCATTAATCAGTGAAGGAGAATTTGTGATTCATTCAATAAGGTGTATAGCAGTAGGTTTCTGTGAATTTCCTTGAGGAAAGGCGTGTTTCTAAACTACTTAAGATCTTTAACTTATCAGGACTGAAATGAGTGGGAGCAGGTTTCAGGAGGACCCAAGCTATTTGATTATACTCCACTGCTTCAAGGGCATGTTATCTCCCTGAGCAACCTGTGGAATGCCACTGAGCGGTAATGCTCTCAGTGCATAAAGACGTGAAGGTAATAAGGAGACTTTTCTCCTCAGAGGCTGCCCATGGCCCCCATGGGTGTCTCACACAGCAGAGACCCCTCTGGCACCCCAGAAACTCTCTTTTCCACATGTCCCCCTTTTTTGTCTCTGTTATTATTATTATTATCATTACTATTATTATTTATTTTAACTATCATTGCTATCATGGCTTGCTCACAGTGTCTGGCTTCTCTCCCAAGGCACTGTCCACATCTGTAGACTCAAAATGAACAGCATAAACAGGCAAAAACCAAAATAAAATTTTCAATTGTTGATCCACCTATGGTTTTAATTAAAGGATTGGTATTAGCAATGTTATCAGTGGCTCCAGCAAGAATATCAACTCCAGGCCTGAGATGCATGATAAACCTGTTTTTTTCTGTTTAGCAATATCAAATGATAAATTTGTTCTTTTCCTTGAAAGGGATTTCTAATCATCTCCCAATAGTGTTCAGTAGCATTATAAGATCTAGGAGTAATATAAAAATCAGAAGTATTACAATCACATTGCATTTGAATTCTGTCCTCCAAGCTTATAATCCTGTCTCCCATCCAAATTACTGTTTGATGGAGATCATTAATTTGATTTGCCAATTTTTTCGTCTATCTGGCTTTGAGAATTCCAAAGCTGGGAAGAATTTTTCTGCCAACTATCAACAAAGCCCACAGTTTGAATAGAAGAGTATAAAGCAACACAAGCAACAGCAGCAGAAGCTGTGAATGAAAAAAAAAAAAAAAAAAAAAAAAAAGGCCCACGGTCACGGCTATTAAAGTAAATATCAATCTATTTGATCTATTAAGTATTCCTTTTAGTACTGCAGTGATAATATGTATAGAGGGAGAGGCCTCTCAAGGTCTATTGAGGAAAACAGCTATCCAAAATCCCTCTCAGGTCCTAATCAGTAAAATGTTATTATCTTTATTAAAAGCAGAATTAATGTAGGCAAAAAGATGACAGTTGAGACATAATATGGTTTGAGAGTCATGTAGGATATTAGTTTATCCCACTGCCAACATAAAAGGAGGTTTAACACAACTCTGCAAAGGGAGTGTCTGATTAGATGTCATGGCTACAACAAATTTAAGTTTTTTACTACATATTTCTATTTTATATTCTTCTTTCCAAATCCGAATTGTGGTTTGAACCATCATTAACTTCCAAAATTCTGAACTTATAACTGAATCAATCATTTTGGGGAGCCACGCAGTTCTCCTCCCACTTAGTAGGGAAATTTGTTTCAATTTTTCTATATAATTTTGGTGCTTTCTCTGGGTAGCCATTTGAAAAGCAGTCTCTCTATATCTTCATGCTGTCCAGTACAATTTATTGCAAATTGTCCCCTAGGGACCCAATCAATGACTATTCATAGGAATTGTTTTGCAGTACAGCAGGCTATTTGTAATACAATCTTCCCAGGTTTGCAACTCTAGCTTTTCAGATCATTTAGTGACCTGTCTAGGGCAGGGCTTCTTATTCTGTTGAAGCTTATTAATCTGGGGAAGTGTCATAACATGGCCACGCTCAAGGTATTTAATGGTGCCCAAAGATTGAAATGTTCTTCTACTAATAGCATGTATAGAGGCTTTTGATCCATTATGTGCAGGGACATAAATCACTTAACTTTGTTTATCATAATTTTAACATCCTGCTGCTGGCTCCAGGCAGATAGGAGGAAAGTAATAACCAATGGAAACATTAATTGACTTTCTTTCCTCCTCTGGAAGAGCAGAACCTTGGTTATCTACTTGTTCAGGCATCCAGACACTATCATAAACTTAAACCTCCACCAGGATGTCTAACCATGTGACAGGCATAATCAGTGGTGGGAATGGAACATAGGCCCACAAAGTGCAATTTTGATCTGCCTCAGCTGCGGGGAGACTCACCACCAGGGAAATTACCACCATCATAGTTACCATTAGATTACTGTTGGTCAGTGTCTCGTTCTAAGAACTCAGGTTCTCTTATGTAATGTGAGCTAGTCTCTTCATCTGCCCCCAGATCAGTGGAGTGGCTTGGCAAGATTTACTGGTTTCCATCTTCTCAATAGAAATACTCTTCTGAGGCATCTGATGAACTGGGGGTGCAGTGACATTCTGAGGTCTTTTCTCTTTCTTGGATTCTGGCTCACGGCACAGCTTAAGATACCTTGTGTGTTTCCAGACAGGAAGCTGATTCTCTCCTGGTGAGATAGAAACAAACCCTCGACCCCAACAAGATTGCCAACAAGGCCCACCGGGGCCTTTTGTTTGGGCCAGTTTTTTGGCTATTGATAAAGAACTTTGATCGACACATTTGCTCCTGTGTTGACCATACCCTCAAATTGTTTTCCTTGAATAGTGTCCATAAAAATAAGTCGGTTGTCAGGGACTTGATTTACCCAATGGTCAGCCTTGCCTACTGAATTTGTGCTTCCAAATCCTCCTGCTCTTTTTTTCTGAGCTTTCTTCTAACTTAACAAGTGGTAAAAGCAACAGCTAAGCTATTCTGTTCACCTGGGTTAGCACTTCAGGGAACAATGGAGGAGATAACAATTTGAATTTCTCCTTGGCAATCAGAGACCATTACTCCAGTATATACTTGAATTCCCTTTAAGTTTAAGCTGGACCTCCCCAGTACAAATCCCACCCTGCTGTTTGGCAATGGGCTGTAAACTCCCGTTGGGACCTTCCTAGGAGGCTCCCAAAGAAAAAGGGGTATGGCTTCAGTACAGCATAAATCTATTGCCCCGCTTTTAGCTGTGGAGGGGGACAATTGTTGTACATTTGTACAGGGATGGACTGGGCCAGAAACACTTCATTTGGAGTTAGGGATGTCCCATCAGTATTTTCCTTTATTATATCTTATACAGATACCTTTCTCTCTGCTTTTTCCTCCTGAGGTTTGCCTTTTTGGCTCTTTGTAAACTCTCTTTTTGTGTGTCCTATCTGTCCACAATTATACCAAGATCCAGGGAATACTTGTGTGCATTTTGTTTGCTTTTAGTCTAGACACTGTCTGAGCAAGGAGGCTGGCCTCATATAAGTGCCTCCAATGCCATCGCAGGATTTAATGTTTTTTCCTCCTTTAGATCTTTCTTTCCCTTAACAGATAGAATTTCTGCCTGACATTCTGTATTAGCATTTTCATAAGCAGACAGCTGAATGCTCATTTCCCTGGCATGAGAACCCAAAATAGCCTTTTGAGCCACGTCTTGCAAATGGACAGTAAATTCTCGATAAGGCACCCTTGGACCCTGTCGAACTGAGTTAAAAGAAAGATAAGTAGTACGAAGATTGTGGATTTTTTCTCAGGCTCTTAGGCATATAGTTTTGAGTTGATCAACAGCCTCATCACCCATTACCTGTCTGATTCTAAGAAATGGATCAGATGTGACATTAACAGGAGGTTGGGCTTGAGCATTTCTGCATGCCTGATTTGTTGCTTCATCCACCCACCATGTTTTAAACTGGAGAAATTGAGAGGGGTATAGGGTGGATTGGGCTAATGACTCCCAATCCATAGATATTAAATGCCGGTTATAAGCCACAGATTGTAACAAGGAATGAACATAAGAAGAATTTGGCCCATATTGTCCCATTGCTTGCTTTAAGTCCATTAATATTTTAAACTCAAATGGCTCCCAGAGTGCTTGAGAATGTTCTCTGGGCTCCTCAGCTGGCAAAATAATTACCAGAAATTCCAAGCCTCCAAATTCCCCGTTTCTTGTGCCTGGTGAACGGATGCCTGAATTGTCCCTGTGCCATAATTTGTATTTGAGCCGGCTCGCAGAATTCCTCTACCATAATTAACAGGTGGAGAAGCCTGAGTCATTCCTTCACTCTAATTGGCTGTTGGGCGAGCCTGAAGCTTCTCTTCTCCATAGTTAATGGCAGTGTCTGCAACAATGGGATCAGCAAGCAGCATCTCAGGCTCCGCTCCTGTTCCAAAAATTCACAAGACTGAGGCGGGAGTGGCCATTCTGGATAATCTCCTAAAGGAGCAGTAGGTGGCACTGTTTCTGCAGTAAGTGGAACTGTTTCTTTCATAAGTTTTTGGAAGACAGCATATATAGCTTCCCTTTTCTCCCCCCTTTTAAAACTAGACTGTGATGGTTCCCTTTGCTGATCATCACACTCCTGATTATTAAACTTTTCTATGTCATCCTGAAAGTTTTCCTCCTCCTCTTTAGTATGGAAGGGCTCTAATGCTGTTTTAATGTCCGACCACCCAGAGCAGGTGGAGAAGAGAATATCATGGCCCTCTTGTTGTGCTTATTTTAAGTCTGATCTGATCTTGTCCCAATCTTTAACACGAACGGTTCCATCTTTCGAGAACCAAAGAGAGTAAATTTCTATGAGACAGAATGAAGATGTGAGATTTTGGGTACTCACAATTAGCCCTCGGTGCAATCACTGCTGCACCAGGCTTAAGTAATTAGCAAAATTACTCTCAGCCTGACCCATATTTTCCTGAGGTTATCCTGGAAATCTCTGAGCTCCCTATTTACCTATAGATCTTGAAGTGAAAATATACTCGGGTGTCCTTCCTCAGTCATCCTCCACTATCCAAGCTCTGGTGTTCCTTCACCAAACTATTTGTAGAGATTCCAGGGAGCCCCAAGTTCAGCACCAGCTGTTGGGAATACCAGCCACACGACACCCAGTGGGTACCCTGAGTCCAGCGGAGACAAAGTAGTTAGAAAGAGACAGAATAAGAGTCTAACAGGTGGATCCAGGGGATCAGAGTGTTGGAGGCTTGTTCTCAGCCCAGAGCTGTCAGGATGTGCCCAATTTATTGGTTTATAAGCTGCTTGTTCTTAGGGCAGAAGGGAAGGGGAGGAAGGGATGAGAAAAATAATTGATCAGTGAAGGAGAACTTATGAGTCATTCAGTAAGATGTATAGCAGTGTGGTAGTTCCTCTGAATTTCCTTGAGGAAAGACATGCGTCTAAACTGCTTAATATCTTTAATTTATCAGGACCGAAATGGGTGGGAGTGGGTTTCAGGAGGAGCCAAGATGTTTGATTGTACTTCACTGCCTTAAGGGAGTAGTATCTCCCTTAGCAATTTGTCCAGTGCCACTGAGTGGTTATGCTCTTGGAGCACAAAGGCATGAAGGCAATAAGACTTCTCTCCTCAGAGATCACCCATGGCTCCCCATGAGTGTCCCACACAGGGGAGACCAACTCATCTGGCACCCCAGAAGCTCTCGTTCCCACAGCTACCTTTCCTAGAAAGCCCCTGTGAGGTCCAGGAGGAAGGGAGGCAGTGAGGTTAAGAGACTTGTCATTTTTCAGTGACACCCATCTCTGGGGTATCAGGTATTATTTTATCACCCAAAGAACCCTCAACAACACACCAGATTATATTCCAATCCACATGGGGCCCGATTCTTGCACACGGTCTCTTTTGGCAATGGAATCAAAGAGCAGACTCCAGCAACCACCTGAATCTCAAAACACCTCATCCTCCAGTGGGACCCGGCCATGTAGATGGCCTGAACAGGTCCTGAGCTGGAGACACTTAGAGTCCTGCAGTGGGATTTTGCAGGCAGCCTTCTTCCTGATACCAGGCTGCCTTTGCTTGATCATTTTCCTCTGTTTAGGCAGGCTGAGAGCTCTGAGAGTTGAGCACCAAATCATTGCTCATCAATGCGCATTCCCTAGTCTCAGGGCACAAGGCTTGATTGTGAGCTCTGGCTAGCATCATAGTGAATGTCTCAATTGCCCAGTGAAAAGTCCCTGTGGCTTGGAGGAGAAGGAGACCTCTGTGGAATTTCATTGGTGTTGCACTCTCACCTGTCTTCTCTGTGTGATCCATGGGATAGTTCCATGATACTAGGAGAGGACAGACATGAGCCATCCTGAAGAAAAGTCAAGCACAGCCCTAAGAATAAACCACAAAATCCCTAATGATCCAAAAAGATCTGCAGGATTATTCCATATGGCCTAGAGGTTTTAGGGGCGAGTATTTTTGAAACTTGCCCCTCTGTCATTTCTAGGTACGGCCCTCCTGAGTCCATGGTATTGCTCTCTTCCAGGTGGGGTGTTTGGCAGAACCATGCAACCTTAGGAGCTTCCATGCTTTGTGTTTCTGTGAGAGTGTTGCAATTGTTGGACGTCCATTTGTGTGTGTCATTGTGTGTTTGTGTGTGTCTGTGTGTGCCTGCAAGTAAAGTCTGCTTAAAGAAATGTGGCTGATGCACTGCAGCACTTTTTAATTTGAGACTCCCAACATTTTGTTTGCTTGCCTGTGTGGCTCTGCTTGAGCTGCAGTGCCCTGTGTTCTTTCTTTTCCTGTGGATCAGGAATCTGCATTAAATTGGGAGGCAGGACGAGACTCACTGACGTCCAAATTACCCACCCTGCAAAAAAAAAAAAAAAAAAAAAAAAAAAAAAAAAAAAAAAAAAAACACACACACACACACAAAAAACACTTTTTCCCCCCTTTTCTGGTCATTATTTTCTATTGCCATTTTACAAAAATCATGGTCTACAACAGACTGACTAATTTAAACTCAACATTGACAGTTTGATAGTTTGAGAAATACTAACCAGGCAAGGTAAATAGGCAATTACAATACACAGTGATGATTAGCTTAGGTAGAAATGTCCTAATAAATACATTGTTTCACAGATAGCTTTTAAAATTTTCTATTATGAAAGTTTTGTACATACATACAATTATATAAAATAGAATAATGAATCACCCAGATTCAAGTTATGAACATTTTGTCATACTTGTTTCACTTATCCTTTTTTCTCATATAACATAAAGCAAAATTTGACATCAATTTATTTCATCCTAAATGCTTTTTTCTCTGCATCTCTTAAAAAAATGAGATTTTCTTACATAAGTGCAATATTATTATCAACCTCATTCACAGTCGTGAGATGCCAGTTAGAGGTGTGAGAACATGACTCCACCCAGGACTTACATTTGTTGTGATTCATGATTTTCCCAGAGAGCCTCTGCGTGACCCAGAATAAAGGGAGGCAGTGAGGTCAAGGACTCATCCATACTTCACTGCTACCCGCCTCTTTAGTCTCAGGTATGGTATGACTTCATCATACAAAGTCCCCACAATAACTCACCAGAGTAAATTCCAATACCCATGGGACCTGATTCTTGCACACAGTCTCATTCAGAAATGAAGTCTGAAGAGCAGTTTTCAATGACCACCCTACAGTCCCAAAAGGCCTCTTCCTCCACAGGGACCCGACCATGGAGACGGTTTGAAGGGGCCCTAAAGTTGACACTTTTAGGGTCCCACAGTTGGTTAACACAGGCAGATGTGTTCCCTATACCAGGCCGGCTCTGCTTGTACCAATTTCTTCTGCTTAGGCAGGATGACGGTTCTGCCTCGGGATTGCACATGCGCTAGTCTCAGGGCACCAAACTTCATCTGTGAACTCTGGCTAGCATCAGAGTGAATAAATCCTTTGCCCAGTGACAAGTCCCTTCAGAGTGGCAGAGAAGGAGACCTCTGTGGAGGTGAGTCAGCAGTGGACTCTTCCCTGTCTTCTCTGCATATTATCTGGATAGTCTCATGATCCTAGGAGAGGACAGACATGAGCCGGCCTGAAAATGTGTCAAGCACAGCCCCAGAAATAAACACCTAAATCACTAAGGATCCAAAACATCTGCAGGTTGCTTCAGGCCTGCTTTGGGGCAAGGTGATGCCGCAAAGTGATTTCTGCGTACAATCCATCTGTGTTCCCAAGTGTTGTTCTCTCCCAAGTATGGCTTTCTGCAGAACTATGCAGGCTCAGAACCTGCTGGGTGTGTGTTTCTGAGGAGTTTTTGTGAATGCTGGATGTCTGAAGGTTTGCGTGGAATTTTGTGTTTGCATGTGTGTGTGTGTGTGTGTGTGTGTGTGTGTGTGTGTCCCTGTAAGTGGAGTCTGCTTAAAGAAATGTGTGGGTAACGCACTGAAGCTCTTGTTTTTTGTTGTTGTTGTTTTATTTTGGTTTTTTGTTTGTTTGTTTGAGTTTCCCACATAAATCCAGTAAATTGGAAGGCTGGCTATGACCAGCCAGGGTCCAGGTTACCTTCTCCTGCAAAAAAAGCCCCTCTTCAAGAAAGAGGAGGAGCACACCACACCCAAGAACAGACATTCCTCATTTTTCTTTATTGCCCTGCTGCCAACTGGGAAGACACAGTAGCAATCCTCTCCACATGACTTCTTGTATTTACCTCAAATTCAGTTCCCAGCAGAGCAGGTGGTATGCCTTGTGAGTGTTTACTTCTCCATCATCTCGGGATTTCATTCTGTAAAAGAGAGTTTGAGCAGCATTAAGGACAGATAAAGTTTAGGATACAATCTGGTGAGGTGTGGACGGGGTACAGCACCTTCACCTGAAAAAAACTTGGAGAGAGATGACACAGAAAGTGCTTCCAACTGCATGCCTACATTCCCTTAATTGCACAGGCAGTCCATCCCATGGCTCAGTGTTCAGGTGGGAGTACTTCAACATGCAGGGAATATTTGGAGTGCAAACTGGGGCCATCCTTGCAAAACTCCAGATTTGAGAGCTTTCATACCCAGTACCAAATGAAAGTGGCTTGGATTGATGGTAGGTGAGATATGGCCTCAACACTTGACTCTTATTTTTCTGACTTCCACGTTTCTCATTGGCATAGGGTTTCCTGGGTCTGGCTCAATGTCTTCCACACTAGACTTTTCTGAGTTCATGGAGGACAATGCTCATGTGAATCCATAGCATGAGTGTTTTCTTCTAAACACAATCACATTTTAATGACTGGGCAAGTCTAATAATTTTACAACCATAAATTTCCATTGCAGCCACCAATAAGGAAACTCTTGCTCTCTCAATTCTTTTGGAGGGATGCATGATTCCTCTAGGATGAGAAGCAGGCAGCCATTTCTGGTTTGTGCTTCATAATCTAGGCTCTGTTTCGTTTTATCTACATGTCCTTTCTCATTGTGGGGGGTTCTTTCTTTGGGCTGTTTTCTGGATGGCAGCGGCTCTTGCTACATATCTTTCAGCTGCCAGTGATTTCAGGGAGCAAAGGAGAATTCAGGTAGGCTGGATGTGTTTCAACTTGTGGGTCATGGTCTCATTGTTGCGGCTGAGTCTGTTGGCATTTTGCAGGAGGATTTTGGGTCCTGTGACAGGAATCTATGAATGTTGCATAGACTTCAGCACAAGTCAGCTTGTTCTCTCAGGTGAGCCTTGATTTTTCTTTGCTTTCATTTTGGGTTCAAAGTGCCCCTCAACAGCACTAGTGGAACTCCTTTTTAGGCTTGCAGTCACCATAGATGGTCTCTGAGAGAGCTTGTCAACTTCATCACCACCCCTTAGCAGCCAGTTTGAGGTGTAAGAACACTGCTTTACTTTGGATTTGCTTTTTTCATGGTACTTTCCTTTCTCAGGGAGCCCCTGTGAGGTCTATGACAAAAAGAGGCAGTAAGGTCAAGGACTCAGACATCTTCCACTGAAACCCGCCTCTGGCTTCTCAGGTATGATTCCACCACTCAACGACCCCTTGCAGAACTCACCAGACTATATTCCAATCCCCATGGGACCTGAAACACTTGCACACAGCCTCTTTAGGGAATGGCGTAAGAAGAGTGGTTTCCAGCGACCACCTCACAGTCTCAAAATGCCTTCTCTTCCAGCAGGATGCAACCACAGAGATGGGCCAAAGAAGCCCTAAGTTCCAGACTTCTAGGGTCCAGACAGTGGGTAATTACAGACAGCTTTTTTCTGATGCCAGACCGACTCTTCCTGTACTTTTTTCCTCTTCTTTAGAAGGTTGAGAGATCTGACAGTGGGGCGCCCAAACCTGCCCATGAATGCACATGAGCTAGTCTCAGGGAACCAGGCCTGATATGCGGGCTCTGGCTAGCATCACCAGGGAGAATGTCAGCATTGAGTAGCGACAAGTCCCTGTGGCTTGGCAGTGAAGGAGAACTCCGTGGAGGTATGTCAGTTGTTGACTCTTACCTGTTTTCTCTGTGGGATAACCCAGGATATTCCCATGATCCTAGGAGAGGGCAAATGTATGCTATCTATAAACATCAAGCAGAGGACCAGGAATAAACTGAAAAATCCCTAAAGATCTAAAAAAAACTGCAAGATTCCTCAGACCTGCCTCAACATTGTACGAGTGAGTATTTTTGAAACTTGCCCCAGTGCGACTTCTAGGAACAGCCCTTCACTGTTCCTTGGGGGTTGCTCCCTCCCAGGTGTGGCTTCCTGCATAACCATACATTCTCAGACTCTACCCAGCTCTGTGTTTCAGTGGGAGTGTTTCATGTGTTGGATATCTGCATGTGTATGTGGCTTTGTGCGCGTGCGTGTGTATATATGTATGTATTCCTGTAAGTGGTGTCGACTTAAAGGAATGTGGTTTCTGCACTTCAGCACTTCTCTTTTTTTGAGTCTCTCAACCTTTTGATAGGCTGTCTGTGTGGTTTTGCTTGGGTTATGGGGCTCCGTGTTCTTTTCTTTGGATCATGAATCTGCAGTTAATTGTCAGGCTGGCTGAGACCCAAGAGAGTCCAAATCACCTCCACCTGCAAAAAAAAGCCAGTCTTCTAGAAAGGAGAAGAGCACTCCACACCCAAGAACAGACATCTCCCAGTGTTTCATAACCCTCTGGCAAAAATAGGGAGAGACAATAGAAGTCCTGTCCACAGAGTCCCAACTGTTTGCCTCCAACATGGTTTCCAGGCAAGCAAGTGCTTCATTTTGAGAGGGGGGCATTCCTCTATTGTCTTTGGTTTTCATTCTGGGAACAGAAAGTATGAGCCACAATAAGGTTAGATAGGGGTGAGGATACCACCTGCTGAGGCATGGATGAAATCCCACACCTTCACCAGTGAAAAAAAGATGAAGGCAAATAACACAGAAGGTGCTTCCAACTGCATCCCCACATTTCCCTTAATTGCACAAGCAGTCCAGGCAGTGGCCCAGTGTTCAGGTGGGAGTAGTGCAATGTGGCAGGAACATGTGGAATGCCAACTGGGGCCATATTGGCAACCTCTCAATTTGAGGGCTTTCATAACTGTAGTCAAATGCGATTGGGATGGATTGGTGCTGGGTGGGATTGGTGCTGGGTGGAGACACTCTTGCCCCTTCTTTCTCTGACTTCCATGTTTCTCATCAGCCTAGGGTTTCCTGGATGTGGCTCCAGGTCTTCCGCACTACAAGTTTTCCAGTTCACAGAGGGCGACACTCATGGGAATCCATTTTAAGGGTGTTTCCTTATAATCACTGTCACGTTTCAATAACTGTCCAACTGTGATACTTTTAAAAGCTTAATTTCCTGTTACATAGAGCCAACAAGGAAAATCTTTTTTTCCAACTTTTATTGGAAGGAGGCATGATTCCTGTAGGATGAGAAGCACATAGCTCTTTCTGTGGTTGTCTGGTAATCTTGTCTCAGTTTCACTTTATCTGCAAGTTATTTCTCATTGTGGATGGTTGGGTGCATCCTTCGTTGGGCTCTTGTGGAATGGACTGCCTCTCGCCAAAGATCTTTTGGCTGTGAGAAATTTCAGGAAGTAAAAGGTATTTTGGACAGTCTGGCTATGTTCCAGATTGTGTGAAGTGGTCTCATTATGGGGGCTGAGTACGTTTGCTCTGTGTGTAGGATTTTGGGTCCTCTTGACAGGAATCTTTGAACATTGCTGGGACTCCAACACAAGTCAATTCTTTTTTGCAGAAGAATCTTGATTTTCATTTGCTTTCTTAAGTGGTTAATATTGCCCCTCAACAACACTACTGGACAACTTTTTCTGGATTTCAATCACCATGGATGGCCTCTGAGACACTGTTCCAACATCATCTGCACTCATGAGAGGCCAGTTCGAGGTGTGAGAACACAACTCCACCTTGGATTTGCCTCTGTCATGGTTCCTGTCTTTCCCTCATAGCCCATATGAGGTTGAGGATGTAGGAAAGCAGTGAGGTCAAGGGCCCAGCCATCTTTTGCTGAAATCTGCCTCTGGGGTATCAGGTATGAATCCACCACCCAAAGACCCCTGGAAATCTTACCAGACAGTATTCCTATCCCCATGGAAACTGATTCTTGCACTCAGCCACTTTCGGGAATGAAGGCAGTACACCTATTTCCAGCTACCAGCTCACAGTCTTGAAATGCCTTTTTCTCCAGCTGGATCTCACCAAGGAGACTGCCCAAAAGGGCCCTACAGTGGAGCATTTAGGGTCCAGCAATGGATTATTGCAGACAAAATTTTTCCCATTTCCAGGCCAGCTCTACTTGTACCATTTTCCTCTGCTTAAGCAGGCTGACAGCTCTGACAGCGAGGAGCCCGCACCTGCCTCAGGAATGCGCATGCACTAGACTCAAGGCACCAGGGCTGAGCTGTGAGGTATGCATAGCATCACAGTGAATGACACCATTGTCTAGAAACAAGTCCCTGCAGTCTGGCGGATAAGAAGTCCTCCGTGGAGGTGCATCTGCTGTGGACTGTCCTGTTTTCCTTGTGGGATCCATGAGATAGTCTTATAAACTTAGAAAAGGGCAGATGTTACCCATCCTGAAAAAAAGGTCAAGCAGAGCCCAGAAACAAACAGCGAAATTCCTAAGTATCTAAAAGGATCTGCAATATGCCTTAAGCCTGCCTAGACATTTTATAGGTGCGTCTTTTTGCATAAAGAGCCACTGAGATTCCTAGGTACAGCCCTCCTGTTTTCCTCAGAGTTGTTTCCTCCCAGGTGCAGCTTTCTCCATAACCACACAGCCTCAGAACCTACCTGGCTGTGTGTTTCTGTGGAATTTTGGCAAGTGTTGGATGTCTGCCTATGTGCTTGCCTTTGTGTGTTTGTGTGTGTATGTGTGTATGTATGTCTGTTTGTGTGTGTGCCTGTAGCTGGAGTCTGCTTAAAGAAATGTAGCGAACCACTGCAGTGCTTCTTTTTTTTGAATCTCCTAACTTTTTATTGGACTATCTCTGTGTCTCTGCTTGGGCTGTGGAGCTCTGTGTTCTTTACTATTCTGTGGATAATGAATCCGCAGTCAATTGGGAGGCTGGCTGAGACCCACTGGGGTCCAAATCATCTTCCCCTAAAAAAAAAAAAAAAAAAAAAAAGAAAAGAAAAAAAAAAGAAAGAAAGAAAAGAAAAGAAAAAAATATAGAAAGCCACTCTTCTAGAAAGAAAAGGAGCAAACTGCACCCAAGAACAGACATCTTCTAGTATTTCATTGTCCTTCAGTCGACAGAGGGAGAGACACTAGCAGGCATGTTGGTAAGGTTCCTTGAATTTACCTCGAATTTATCCAGCTGGACCTCACATCATGAAAGGGCACTTTTCAATTGTCTTGGTAATTCACTGTGGGACAGAGAGTGTGAGCAGCAATAAGGTGTGAAGGGGTGAGGTTACACTCTGGTGAGGGGTGGGTGGCATCCCACACCTTCACCTGCAAAAAAGGTGAAGACAGGTGACACACAAGATGCTTTCAAATGTATCACCACGTTCTCTTAATTGCACAAGCAGACCACACCATTGTTTGGTTTTCTGTTAGGAATAGGGAATGCTCACACTTACAGTGAACATTTGAAGTGGAAACTGAAGCCAACCTTACAAGGTACTGATTTGAGGACCTTCATACTTGGAGCCAAATGGTAGTGGGTTGGATTGATGGTGGGTGGGATGTAGACTCTACAGCTTCCTCTTCTTCATCTGACTTCCATGTTTTTCAATGGCCTACGGTTTCCTGTGTCTGGCTCAACATCCTCCACACTAAACGTTTCCCAGTTCATGGAAGATAATCCTCATGGAAATCCTTTGCGTCAGTGTTTTCTTCTAAATAGGGTGACGTTTTAATGGCTAGTCAGCTGTGAAACTTTTAAAAATATAAATTCCCATTACCGCTGCCAACATGGAAACCCTTGTACTCCGACTTCTATCAGAGTGCTGCAAGATTCCTGTAGGATGAGATGCAGGGAGCCATCTCTGGATTTGCCTGTTTTTTTTTTTGTTTGTTTTTGTTTTTGTTTTTGTTTTCTCTGAGATGGAGTCTCATTCTGTTGCCCAGGCTGGAGTTCAATGGCACCATCTCAGCTCACTGCAAACTCCGTCTCCTGAGTTCATGCCATTCTCCTGCCTCAGCCTCCTGAGTGGGTGGGACTGCAGGTGCCTGCCACCACGCCCAGCTAATTTTTTGTAGTTTTAGTAGAGATGGGGTTTCACCGTGTTAGCCACAATGGTCTTGATCTCCTGACCTTGTGATCCGCCCACCTTGGCCTCCCAAAGTTTGTCTGGTATCCTTGAATCTGATACACTTTATCTCCACATCCTTTCTAATTGTGAAGGGGGTCTTTTACTGGGCTCTTGCTGGATAGAATTGCCTCTCCTCACAGATATTTTGGCTGCCACATATTTCAGGGAGCAAAAGAAACTTTGGGTAGGATGGCTGAATTCCATGTCGTGGATCATGGTCTTGTGAAGGCTGAGGTTGTTTGCACTTTGCAGGAAGCTTTTAGGTGCTCTGACATTAGTATTTGAACATTGCTGTGTGATTCCAGCACATGTCAGCTCATTCTCTCAGGTGAGCCTTGATTTTTCTTTGCGTTCGCTATGGGTCTACATTTCCGCTCAACAGAATTACTAAGCATACTTTTTAGGCTTCCAATTGTCACAGTCAGACTCTGTGACACTTTCTCAACCTCATCTGAACTCATTAGATGCCTGTTCTAGGAGAACACTTCTCCACCTTTGACTTGCTTTTGCTTTGGTTCCTGTCTTTCCAAGAGAGCCCCTGTGAGGCCCAGGATTGAGGGAGGCAGTGAGGTCAAAGTCCTGGCCATCTTTCAGGGACACCTTCCCCTGGGCTCTCATGTATTTATCATCATCCAAAGACCCATCAACAGTTCACCAGACGATATTCCAATCCCCATGGGACCCGATTTTTGCACACAGTCTGTTTTGGGAATGGAGCCTGAAGAGCAGTTTCCAGCTACCACCTCACAGTCTCAAAACACCTCCTTCTACAGCAAGAGCCAACCATGGTGATGACATGAAGGAACCCTAGGTTCGAGATTTTCAGGGTCCCACAGTGGGTTATCACAGACAACCTTCTTATCAATATCAAGTCGGCTCTGCAGTTACCATTTTTCTCTGCTTAGGCCTCCTGACAGCTCTGACAGCTGGATGCCTGAGCCTGCTTCGCAAATGCCTATGTACTAATCTCAGGGCACAAGGCCTGAGCTCTGAGCTCTGACTAGCATCACAATAAATGCCACCATTGCCTAGCAACAAGTGCCTGAAACTTGGGGAGAAGAAGACCTCCATGGAAGTTTAGGGCGAACTCTTGCCTGCTTTCTTCGTGGGATCTATGGGAAACTCCAGTGATCCTAGGAAAGAGCAGACATGAGTCAGCTGGAAGAAATGTCAATCAGAGTCCCAGAAGTAAACCACGCATCCCTACGGATACAAAAGGATCTGCTGGATTCCTCAGGCCTACCCAGATATTATAGGGATGAGTCTTTTTGAAACTTGCAACGTGGAGATTTTTTGGTATAGCCCGCCTGTGTTCCATGGGGATATTCTCTCCAAGGTGGGGTTTCCTTCAGAACCATGCAGCCTCAGAAGCTGCCTGGCTGTTTGATTGTGTGGGGGTGTTGCATGTGTTCAGTGTCTGCGTGTGTGTGTGTAGGTTTGTGTGTGCGTGTTTGTGTGTGCCTATAAGTGGATTTTGCTTAAAGGAATATAGCTAATGAACTGTAATGCTTCTCTCTCTCTCTCTCTCTCTTTTTTTTTTTTTTTTTTTTTTTTTGAGTCTCTTAACTTTTAGTGGCCTGTCTGTGTGGCTCTGCTTGGGCTTCAGGGCTCTGTGTTCTTTGTTTTTCTATGTGTCATAAATCTACAGTCCACTGGGAGGCTGGCTGAGAACTGCTGCAGTCTAAATTACCTCCCCATGCAGGAAAAAAAAAAAAAAAAAGAAAGAAAGAAAGAAAAGCCACTCTTCTAGAAAGAAGAGGAGCACACCACATCCAAGAGCAGACATATCTAGCTGTTTCATTGTCCTGTGGCCAAACTGGGAAAGACACCAGCGGTCATGTTTGCAAGGCCCCTTGAATTTACCTTGAATTCAATTCCCAGCAGATTATGTGCTTCCCGTCTTAAGGGATCACTCCTCCATTGTCATGGAATTTTATTCTGGGACAGAGAGTTGGAGTAGCAATAAGGTCAGATATGGGTTAGGATACAATCTGATGAGGGGTGGACAAGGTCTCACATCTTCATCTACAATAAAGTTGAAGATCAATGACACAAAAGATGCTTCCAAATCTATCCCACCATTCTGTCAATTGCACAAGCAGTCCACACCATCGTCCAGTGTTCAGGTGACAGTACTCCAACATGCAAGAAAGATTTAGAGTGGAAACTGGGGCCATCCTGTTAACTTCCTGATTTGAGGACTTTCATAACCAGAGCCAAATGGGAATGGGGTGGATTGATGTTTGGTAACATGTAACCTCCACTATTGTCTCTTCTTTTCCAAAATCCCATGTTCCATGTTGGTGTAGGGTTTCCTGGGTCTGGTTCAACATCTTCCACACTAAATGTTTCTCATTTGACAAAGAACGACCCTCATGGGAATCCATTGCATGAATGTTTCCTTCTAAACACTGTCACATTTTAATTACTGTGTAGCTGTGGTAGTTTTAATACTGTAAATTCCCTTTACAGCCACCAAAAAGGAAACACTTGTTCTCCCAATTCTATTGAAAGGCTGCGTGATTCCTGTAGAATGAGAAGCAGGTATCCATGTCTGGCGTTTTCCTCTTAATATTGGCTCTGTTTTATCTCATTTTTGCATCTTTTTCAAAGTGGAGGGGGTCTTTCATTGAGTTGTTGCTGCACGAGTCTGCTTCCTGCCACAGATCTTATGGTTGTCAGGTATTTTTGAATGCAAAAAGGACTTTGTGTAGGCCGGCTATACTCCCGTTTGTAGCTTGTGGTCTCATTGTGGGAGCTGAGGTTGTTAGCACTTTGCAGAAGGAATATGGGTCCTCTGACAGGAATCTTTGAGCCTTGCTAGGACGGTAGCACAAGTCAGCTTGTTCTATAAGGTGAGCGTGATTTTCCCTGACTTTCAGAGGTGTCCACATTATCCCTCACCAACAGTACTGGACACACTTCTCAGGACTGTAAACGCCACAGATGGCCTCAGAGAGACTATCTGAACGTCGTCTGCACCCATGAGAGCACAGTTCGAGGTGTGAGAGTACTGAGACACCTTGGACATGCATTTGTCATGGTTTCCGCCATTCTGAGAGAGACCCTCTGAGGCCCAGGATGAAGAGAGGCAGTGAGGAAAGGGCTCATCCATATTTCGCTGGTACTCACCTCTGGGGTCTCAGGTATGATTCCATCGAAGACCCCACAGCAACTCACCAGACTATATTCACATCCACGTGGGATGCAAATCTTGCACAGTGCCTCTTTTGGGAATGAAGTCACAAGAAAACTTTTCAACATCCCCTCACAGTCTCTAAACGTCCCTTCCTCTGGCAAAACCAGATCAAAGAGACGCTCAAAGGGGTCCCTAAGGTCGACATTTTTAGGGAGCAAAAGTTGGTTATCACAGACAATTGTTCCCAATACCAGACAGGTTCTACCTGTACCATTTTCTTCTCCTTAGACAGGATGACAGCCTGCCTCGCAAATGTGCATGTGCTAGTCTCAGAACACCAGGCCTGAACTTTGAGCTCTGGCTAACGTCACAATGAATAACTCATTTGCTTAGTGAGAATTCCATGTGACTTGGTGGAGAATAAGACCTCCGTGGAGGTGCTTTGATGATGGACTTCTGCCTATCTTCTCTGAGTTATTCTCGGGACCGTCCCATGATCCTAGGAAAGGACACACATGAGCCAGCCTGAAACAACGTCAAGCAGAGCCGCATTTCAATTACTGGGAAGCTTTGCTACATTTAAAACCGTATTTCCCATTACAGACTCCAAAAATGAAACCCTTGTTCTCCAACTTCTGTTTTGGAGGGTTGTATGATTTCTGTAGGATGAGAAACAACCAGCCGTATCTGGCTTTTGTTTTTTAATATAGCCTCTGTTTCATTTCCTCTGCACAGCCTTTTTACTGTGGAGGGACTCTTTCATTGACCTGCTCTTGTATGGGACTGTCTCTTACCAGAGATTATTTAGCTGCCAGGGATTTCATAGAGCAAAAGGGACTTTGAGGAGTCTGGCTGCCCTCCAGGTTGTGGGTCATCATCTTATGGTGGGGACTGAGGGACTTATTGTTGCACTTGCAAGAGGCTTTTGAGTCCTCTGACAGAAACCACTGAACATTGCTTGAACTCCAACACAAGGCAACTCATTCTCACAGACAAGCGCTGATTTTTCTTTGCTTTCATGGAGAATCTTCCATGCACCTCAACATCACTAATGCACACTCTTTTCAGGCTTGTCATCAACACAGGTGACCTGTGAGACACTGTCTTAACCTCATTTGCTACCATGAGAGG
Source organism: Macaca thibetana thibetana (assembly GCF_024542745.1). Lineage (NCBI taxonomy): Eukaryota > Metazoa > Chordata > Mammalia > Primates > Cercopithecidae > Macaca > Macaca thibetana. The sequence continues at coordinate 4,038,926 of NC_065599.1, read as the reverse complement.
CTAGTGTGAGGTGTGAGAACACTTCTCAACATTGGACTTGCCTTTGTCGTGCTTTCTGCCTTTCCTGGAGAGCTTCTGTGAGGCTCAGAATGAATAGAGGAAGTGAGGTCAATAGCCAGGACATCTTTAGCTGGCATCCACCTCTTTGTTCTCAGGTATGATACTATCACCGTAAAACCCTCAACAACACACCAGACAATTTTTCAATCCCCAAGTATCCCAATTCTTACACACAGCCTCTTTTGGGAGGGAAGTTAGAAGAGCAGTTTCCAGGGACCACCTAACAGTCCAAGCAATGTTCAGTGACTCCTGTCAGAGGACTCAATGTCTCCTGCAAAGTGCAAACAACCTCAGCCCTTACAAGGAGAAAAGGAACCACAACCTGGAGCAGAAACAACCTACCCAAATTCCCTTTTGCTCCCTGAAATCCCTGGCAGTCAAAAGATCTTGGCTGAGAGTCAGTGCAACGCAACAAGAGCCCAGAGACAGACACCCTCCACAATGAGAAAGGACCTGCAGATGAATAGACACTGAGGTTATGTTACCAGGCAACACCATACATGGTTGCCTGCTTCTCATCCTAGAGGAATCATGAAGCCCTCTGAAAGTAGTGGCACAGTAAGAATTTCCTTGTTGGCATCCGTAACAGATACTTATGGTTTTACAAATATCAAAGCTGCCCTGTCATTAAAACATGACAGTGTTTAGAAGGAAACACTAATACAATCAATTTCCATGAGGGTTGTCCTCAACGAACCAGAACACCTTTAATATGGGAGACATTTAGGTGTGTCTCCCACCTATTTAGGTATCTAGACCCAGGAAACCCTAGGCCAATAGGAAAAATGGAAGTCAGTATAAGAGGAGGCAAGGGTGAAGGCCACATCCCACACAGCATCAATCCATCCCACTTCCATTTAGCCCTGGGTATGCCAGCTGTGAAACAAAGAGTATATTAGGATGGCCTGAGTATGCACTCCAAATATTTCCTGCTTGTTGTACTCACACCTTAACTCCAGGTCCTGATGTGGACAGCTTGTGCAATTAACCAAATGCGGAAATGCTGTTGGAAGCAAATTCTGTGCCCCTAGTCTTCATCTTTTTGACAGGTGAAAGTGTGGATCCACATTCAACCCTCAGCACATTGAATCTTCACCCCCATCTCACCTTATTGCTGCACACACTGTCCAGGAATGAAATCGCGAGACAATGGCGAAGTGCCCCTCATGATGTGAAGAACCTGCTCGGCATGCTCCACTTTTTTCTAGAAGTATGGCTTGTTTTTTGTTGTTCCTGTTGTTTGTTTGTTTTTTTGTTTTGTTTTGTTTTTGTTTTTGTCTTTTCAGGTGCAGGGGATTTGGGCCATGGTGGGTCACAGCCAGTCTCCTGAATAACTGCAGATTCTTGATTCACAAAAAAATAAAGAACTCAGAGCCCTGCCCCACAGCCCAAGCAGACCCACACAAACAGGTCACCAAAAGGTTGAGAGATTAAAAAATATATATATGTGCTGCAATAAGTTAGCCTAATACGTTTAAGTGGACTCTACTTAGTCGAACACATACACACATACACATGCACACAGAAACACACAAGGCCACACATATGCACAGACACCCAACATTCCCACAGAAACTGCAGTCCTGTAGGTTCTGAGGTTGCATGGTTGCGCAGGAAGCCCCACCTGGGAGAGGACAACTCCAGGAAACACAAGGGGGCTGTACCTAGAAATCACAGCAAGGCAAGTTTCAAAAAGTCTCACTCCTATAATGTCTAGGTAGGCCTGAATCATCCTGCAGATTCCTTTGGATCCTTAGGGATTTTATGGATTATTCCTGGAGCTCTATTTGAACTTTCTTCATAATGGCTAACATCTGCCCTTTTTCAGAATAATGGGACTTTCCTGAGGTTCTCACAGAGAAGACATTCAAGAATCCACTGCCTGTACACCTCCAAAGAAGTCTCCTTCTTTGCCAAGCCACAGAGACTTGTTGCTAGGCAATAGTGCCCATACATTATGATGTCTTCCAGAGCTCACAGTTATGCCATGGTGCCATGAGACTAGCGCATTTTCATTTGCGTCTCAGACTCGGGGACCCAGCTGTCAAAGCTGTCATCCTGTCTATGCAGAGGAAAAGGTACTGGCAGAGCTGGGCTGGTGTCAAGAAAATGGCTGCTTGAGATAACCACTGAGAGACCCTAAAAGTCTTGACCTTAGGTATTTTTCTGTCCCTCTCTTTGGTCAGGTTTCACCGAAGGAGGAGGTGTTTCGAGACTGTGACCTGGTAGCTGGAAGCTGCACTTCTGACTCCATTCCTGCAAGAGGTTGTGTGCAGAAATCGGGTCCTATGGGGATTGGAATATAGTCTGGTGTGTGGTTGAGGGGTCTCTGGGTGATGAAATTGTGCCTGAGACCTCAGAAGAGAGTTTTAGCAAAACATAGTTGTGCCCTGGACTTCACTGCATCAGTTTTTCTGGATCTGACAGGTGCTCTCTGAGAAAAACAGAAACCATGACAAAGGGAAGCCCAAGGTGGAGCAGAATTCTCACAGTTAGAACTGGCGGCTCATAAGTGCAGATGAGGTTGAGACAGCATCTCAAAAGCTCTCTGTGGTGACTGTAAGCCTGAAAATTGTGTGCAGTAATGCTTCTTAGGAGCAATGTGTACCCCCTCCACCCATGAAAGCAAAGAAAATTCAAGGCTCACCTGTGAGAACCAGCTGCCTTGTGCTGGATTCCAAGCAATGTTGAAAGACTTCTTTCAGAGGACCCAAAACCTCCTGCAAATTGCAAAAACCTCAGTCCCTAAAAATGAGAACATGACCCACCTGGGGTGTAGCCAGATTACCCAAAGTATCTTTTGCTCCCTGAAATCCCTGGCAGTTAAAATATGTGTGGAGAGAGGTAGTCTCATCCAGCAAAAACCCAGTGAACAACCCCTCCACCATGTGAAGGATGTGAAGATGCAATGAAACAGAGCCTAAATTACCAGGAAAAAGCCAGACATGACTGCCTGCTTTTCATCCTCTATAAATCATGCAACCCTCTGATAAAAGTGGGAGAACGAGAGTTTCCCTGTTGGCAACTGTAACAGGAATTTACAGTTTTAATATATCACAGCTGCCCAGTCATTAAAACGTGACAGTGTTTAGAAGGAAACACTCAAGCAATGGATTTCCATGATAGTCATCCTCCATGAACTTTGAAATGTTTAGTGTGGAAGACATAGAGACAGACTGAGGATGAGGATCATAAAAGTCAGGAAAAGAAGAGGCAAATGTGGAGGCCACATCCTACCCAGCATCTATCCATCCCACTTTTATTTGGCTCCAGATATGGAAGCCCTCAAATTGGGAGTTTGCTAGGATAGCACCAGTTTGCACTCCAAATGCTATATGCATGTTTGAGTACTCCCACCTGAATGCCAGACCATGGTGTGGACTGCTTGTGATATTAAAAGAATGTGGGGATATAGTTGGAAGTACCTTCTGTGTCATCCATCTTCATCGTTTTTGAGGTGAAGGTGTAGCACTGCATACACCCCTCACCAGACTGTATCTTCACCTCTCTCTGACCTTGTTGTTGCTCACACTATCTGAATCAGGGTGAAATTTCAAAATGATGGAGGAGCGCCTCCTCACAAGGTGAAGCATCTGCTTGCCTGGAAACTGAATTGGAGGTAAATTCAAGGGGGCCTGCGGACAGGACTCCTAGTGTCTCTCCCTGGGTTTGCCAAGAGCAATGAAACACCGTGAGATGTCTGATCTTTAGTGTGGTGTGCTCTTCTTCATTTTTGAAGAGTGCCTCTTTTTTTTTTTTTTTTTTTTTTTTTTTTTTTTTTCCTTTGGCAAGGGGAGGTGATTTGGACCCTGGCCCTTCTCAGAAAACCCCCAACTCACTGCGGATTCATGATCCACTGAAAAATAAAAAAACATGTGGCCCACAACCAGAGCAGAGCGACACCAACAGGCCACCAAATGGTTGTGTGACTCAAAAAATAGAGGTTCTGCAGTGATTTAGACACATTCCTTTAAGCAGATGACACTTACAGGCATACACACACTCAAACACAAATGCATACAGCCACACACATGCAGGCATTTAACACTCGCAACACTCGCAAAGAAATACACAGAGTGGCAGTGTCTGAGGCTGTGTGATTCTGCAGGAAGCCCCACCTGGTAGACAGCAATGCTGGGGAATACAGACGTGCTATGCGTAGAAATCACAGTGGGGCAAATTTCAAAAAGATGCACATCTACAATGACTAGATAGGCCTGGGGCATTTTGCAGATCTTTTTGGATCCTTAGGGATTTCTTCAGTTATCCTTGGAGCTCAGCTTGATGTTTCTTCAGGCTGGCTCATGTCTGCCCTCTCTTAGCATCATGGAACAATGCCATGGATCCCACAGAGAACACAGATGAAAGTCCACCGCTGATGCACCTCCATGGCATCTTCTCTGCGAAGCCACAGGGACTTGTCACTAGGCAACGGTGTCATTAATTGTGAGGCTAGCTATAGTACACAATCAGTCCTGGTGCTCTGAGCCCAGTGCATGTGCATTAATGAGGCAGGCTCCGGTGCCTGGTTGTCAGAGCTGTCAGCATGCCTAAGCAGATGAAAGTGGTACAGACAGAGGCACCCTGGTATCAGGAAACAGGCTACCAGCAAAAACCCGATGTGGAAGCCTAAAATTCTTGACCTCAGGGCTTTTTCAGGCTGTCTCAGTGGGTGGGTCACGTTGGAGGAAAAGGCATTTCCAGACTGTAAGGTGATCGCTGGAACCTGCTCTTCTGACTCCATTCATGAAAGAGGCTGTGGGCAAGAACCGAGTCCCATGGGGTTTGGAATATTGTCTGGTGTGTTTTTGAGGGTTCTTTGGGTGATAGAATCACACCTGTGACCTCAGAGTTGGGTGTCAGTGAAAGATCTCTGAGTTCTTGACCTCACTGCCTCTCATCATTCTTGGACTCACAGGGGCTGTCTGGGAAGGTCAGGATCTATGAAAAAGGAATTCTAATGTAGAACAGTGTTCTCACACCTCTGTGAGGCCCCTAACAAGTGCAAATTAGGTGGAGACAGTGTCTCAGAGACCGTTTGTGGTTATGGTAAGCCTGAAATTGATGTCCAGTAGTGCTGCTGAGGGGCATTGTGGATTCCCCATTAAAGCAAAGGAAAATCATGGCTCCCCGAGAGAACTATCTGCCTTGTGCTGTGGTCCAAGCAGTGATCAGTGATTTATGTCAGAGGACCCAAAAGACTCCTGCAAAGGGCAAAAATATCAGCCCCCAAAATTAAATAATGACTCACAGACTGGAACACATCCAGTGTACCCAAAGTCTTTTTTGCTTTCTGAAATCTTTGGCAGTTAAATAATCTGTGGCAAGTGACAGTTGCATCCAGCAACAGCTCAATAAAGGAACCCTCCACAATGAGATGATCATTACCAGGCAAAAGCCAGACAGAGTTGCCTGCTTCTCATACTACATGACTCATGCAGCCCTCAGATAAAAGTTGGAGAAAAATGGTTTACTTGCTGGAGGTTGTATTGAAAAATTTATGGTTTTAGTGATATCGAAGCTGCCCAGTCATTAAAACTTGTCAGTGTTTAGAAGGAAACACTCGGGACGGAGCAAGATGGCCGAATAGGAACAGCTCCAGTCTCCAACTCCCATCGTGAGTGACACAGACCGGTGATTTCTGCATTTTCAACTGAGGTACTGGATTCATCTCACTAGGGAGTGCCGGACTATCGGTGCTGGTCAGCTGCTGCAGCCCGACCAGCAAGAGCTGAAGCAGGGCAAGGCATCAAGGGGAAAGGGAATCCCTTTTCCTAGCCAGGGGAACTGAGACACACAACACCTGGAAAATCGGGTAACTCCCACCCCAATACTGCGCTTTAAGCAAACAGGCACACCAGGAGATTATATCCCACACCTGGCAGGGGGGGTCCCACGCCCACGGAGCCTCCCTCATTGCTAGCACAGCAGTCTGCGATCTCAGGGCAAGGCAGCAGCGAGGCTGGGGGAGGGGCGCCCGCCATTGCTGAGGCTTAAGTAGGTAAACAAAGCCTCTGAGAAGCTCGAACTGGGTGGAGCTCACAGCAGCTCAAGGAAACCTGCCTGTCTTTGTAGACTCTACCTCTGGGGACAGGGCACAGTAAACAACAACAAAAGCCAAAAGCAGCAGAAACCTCTGCAGACGCAAATGACTCTGTCTGACAGCTTTGAAGAGAGCAGTGGATCTCCCAACACGGAGGTTGAGATCTGAGAAGGGACAGACTGCCTGCTCAAGTGGGTCCCTGACCCCTGAGTAGCCTAACTGGGAGACATCCCCCACCAGGGGCAGTCTGACACCCCACACCTCACACGGTGGAGTACACCCCTGAGAGGAAGCCTCCAAAGCAAGAATCAGACAGGTACACTCGCTGTTCAGCAATATTCTATCTTCTGCAGCCTCTGCTGCTGACACCCAGGCAAACAGGGTCTGGAGTGGACCTCAAGCAATCTCCAACAGACCTACAGCTGAGGGTCCTGACTGTTACAAGGAAAACTATCAAACAGGAAGGACACCTACACCAAAACCCCATCAGTACATCACCATCATCATCAAAGACCAGAGGCAGATAAAACCACAAAGAGGGGGAAAAAGCAGGGCAGAAAAGCTGGAAATTCAAAAAATAAGAGTGCATCTCCCCCAGCAAAGGAGCGCAGCTCATCACCAGCAACGGATCAAAGCTTGATGGAGAATGACTTTGATGAGATGAGAGAAGAAGGCTTTAGTCCATCAAACTTCTCAGAGCTAAAGGAGGAATTACGTACCCAGTGCAAAGAAACTAAAAATCTTGAAAAAAAAGTGGAAGAATTGATGGCTAGAGTAATTATTGCAGAGAAGGTCATAAACGAAATGAAAGAGATTAAAACCATGACACGAGAAATACGTGACAAATGCACAAGCTTCAGTAACCGACTCGATCAACTGGAAGAAAGAGTATCAGCGATTGAGGATCAAATGAACGAAATGAAGCGAGAAGAGAAACCAAAAGAAAAAAAGAAGAAAAAGAAATGAACAAAGACTGCAAGAAGTATGGGATTATGTAAAAAGACCAAATCTACGTCTGATTGGGGTGCCTGAAAGTGAGGGGGAAAATGGAACCAAGTTGGAAAACACTCTTCAGGATGTCATCCAGGAGAACTTCCCCAACCTAGTAGGGCAGGCCAACATTCAAATCCAGGAAATACAGAGAATGCCACAAAGATACTCCTTGAGGAGAGCAACTCCAAGATACATAATTGCCAGATTCACCAAAGTTGAAATGAAGGAAAAAATCATAAGGGCAGCCAGAGAGAAAGGTTGGATTACCCACAAAGGGAAGCCCATCAGACTAACAGCAGATCTCTCGGCAGAAACTCTCCAAGCCAGAAGAGAGTGGGGGCCAATATTCAACATTCTTAAAGAAAAGAATTTTAAACCCAGAATTTCATATCCAGCCAAACTAAGTTTCATAAGTGAAGGAGAAATAAAATCCTTTACAGATAAGCAAATGCTTAGAGATTTTGTCACCACTAGGCCTGCCTTACAAGAGAGCCTGAAGGAAGCACTAAACATGGAAAGGAACAACCGGTACCAGCCATTGCAAAAACATGCCAAAATGTAAAGACCATTTAGGCTAGGAAGAAACTGCATCAACCAATGAGCAAAATAACCAGTTAATATCATAATGGCAGGATCAAGTTCACACATAACCATATTAACCTTAAATGCAAATGGACTAAATGCTCCAATTAAAAGACACAGACTGGCAAACTGGATAAAGAGTCAAGACCCATCAGTCTGCTGTATTCAGGAGACCCATCTCACACGCAGAGACATACATAGTCTCAAAATAAAGGGATGGAGGAAGATTTACTAAGCAAATGGAGAACAAAAAAAAGCAGGGGTTGCAATACTAGTCTCTGATAAAACAGACTTTAAACAATCAAAGATCAAAAGAGACAAAGAAGGCCATTACATAATGGTAAAAGGATCAATTCAACAGGAAGAGCTAACTATCCTAAATAAATATGCACCCAATACAGGAGCACCCAGATTCATAAAGCAAGTCCTTAGAGACTTACAAAGAGACTTAGACTCCCATACAATAATAATGGGAGACTTCAACACTCCACTGTCATCATTAGACAGATCAATGAGACAGAAAGTTAACAAGGATATCCAGGAATTGAATTCAGCTCTGCAGCAAGCAGACCTAATAGACATCTATAGAACTCTCCACCCCAAATCAACAGAATATACATTCTTCTCAGCACCACATCGCACTTATTCCAAAATTGACAACATAATTGGAAGTAAAGCACTCCTCAGCAAATGTACAAGAACATAAATTGTAACAAACTGTCTCTCAGACCACAGTGCAATCAAACTAGAACTCAGGACTAAGAAACTCAATCAAAACCGCTCAACTAAATGGAAACTGAACAACCTGCTCCTGAATGACTACTGGGTACATAACGAAATGAAGGCAGAAATAACGATGTTCTTTGAAACCAATGAGAACAAAGATACAACATACCAGAATCTCTGGGACACATTTAAAGCAGTGTGTAGAGGGAAATTTATAGCACTAAATGCCCACAAGAGAAAACAGGAAAGATCTAAAATTGACACTCTAACATCACAATTAAAAGAACTAGAGAAGCAAGAGCAAACACATTCAAAAGCTAGCAGAAGGCAAGAAATAACTAAGATCAGAGCAGAACTGAAGGAGATAGAGACACAAAAAACCCTCCAAAAAATCAATGAATCCAGGAGTTGGTTTTTTGAAAAGATCAACAAAATTGATAGACCACTAGCAAGACTAATAAAGAAGAAAAGAGAGAAGAATCAAACAGACGCAATAAAAAATGGTAAAGGGGATATCACCACCGACCCTGCAGAAATACAAACTACCATCAGAGAATACTATAAACACCTCTACGCAAATAAACTAGAAAATCTAGAAGAAATGGATAATTTCCTGGACACTTACTCTCTTCCAAGACTAAACCAGGAAGAAGTTGAATCCCTGAATAGACAAATAGCAGGCTCTGAAATTGAGGCAATAATTAATAGCCTACCAACCAAAAAAAGTCCAGGACCAGATGGATTCACAACCGAATTCTACCAGAGGTACAAGGAGGGGCTGGTACCATTCCTTCTGAAACTATTCCAATCAATAGAAAAAGAGGGAATCCTCCCTAACTCATTTTATGAGGCCAACATCATCCTGATACCAAAGCCTGGCAGAGACACAACAAAAAAAGAGAATTTTAGACCAATATCCCTGATGAACATTGATGCAAAAATTCTCAATAAAATACTGGCAAACCGGATTCAGCAGCACATCAAAAAGCTTATCCACCATGATCAAGTGGGCTTCATCCCTGGGACGCAAGACTGGTTCATCATTCGCAAATCAATGAACATAATCCAGCATATAAACAGAACCAAAGACAAGGACCACATGATTATCTCAATAGATGCAGAAAAGGCCTTTGACAAAATTCAACAGCCCTTCATGCTAAAAACGCTCAATAAATTCGGTATTGATGGAACATACCTCAAAATCATAAGAGCTATTTATGACAAACCCACAGCCAATATCATACTGAATGGGCAAAAACTGGAAAAATTCCCTTTGAAAACTGACACAAGACAGGGATGCCCTCTCTCACCACTCCTATTCAACGTAGTGTTGGAAGTTCTGGCTAGGGCAATCAGGCAAGAGAAAGAAATCAAGGGTATTCAGTTAGGGAAAGAAGAAGTCAAATTATCCCTCTTTGCAGATGACATGATTGCATATTTAGAAAATCCCATTGTCTCAGCCCAAAATCTCATTAAGCTGATAAGCAACTTCAGCAAAGTCTCAGGATACAAAATTAATGTGCAAAAATCACAAGCATTCTTATACACCAGTAACTGACAGAGAGCCAAATCATGAATGAACTTCCATTCACAATTGCTTCAAAGAGAATAAAATACCTAGGAATACAACTTACAAGGGATGTAAAGGACCTCTTCAAGGAGAATTACAAACCACTGCTCAGTGAAATACAAGAGGACACAAACAAATGGAAGAACATACCATGCTCATGGATAGGAAGAATCAACATCGTGAAAATGGCCATACTGCCCAAGGTTATTTATAGATTCAATGCCATCCCCATCAAGCTACCAACGAGTTTCTTCACAGAATTGGAAAAAACTGCTTTAAAGTTCATATGGAATCAAAAAAGAGCCTGCATCTCCAAGACAATCCTAAGTCAAAAGAACAAAGCTGGAGGCATCACGCTACCTGACTTCAAACATACTTCAAACTATACTGCAAGGCTACAGTAACCAAAACAGCATGGTACTGGTACCAAAACAGAGATATAGACCAATGAAACAGAACAGAGTCCTCAGAAATAATACCACACATCTACAGCCATCTGATCTTTGACAAAGCTGAGAAAAACAAGAAATGGGGAAAGGATTCCCTATTTAATAAATGGTGCTGGGAAAATTGGCTAGCCATAAGTAGAAAGCTGAAACTGGATCCTTTCCTTACTCCTTATATGAAAATTAATTCAAGATGGATTAGAGACTTAAATGTTAGACCTATATGAAGTTTGGCTAATGCACTTTAGTCTTTTTTTATCAGTCTCCCAGTTTTTTGATGATATATCTGTGTGGCATCGATGTTCATCAGGGATATTGGTCTAAAATTCTCTTTTTTTGTTGTGTCTCTGCCAGGCTTTGGTATCAGGATGATGTTGGCCTCATAAAATGAGTTAGGGAGTGAATTCACTAGAAGAGTGAATTTTTTTGCAGGCGGAGTCCTGAGGCCAAACCAGGGAGAGACACTGGCAATCATGTCCGGAGACACCCTTGAATTTAACTCCAATGACCTTCAAGGGAATCCATTGAGTTAGTGTTTCCTACTAAACAATACCGTAAAAACTCTAGAGGAAAACCTAGGTAGTACCATTCAGGACATAGGCATGGGCAAAGACTTCATGTCTAAAACACCAAAAGCAACGGCAGAAAAAGTTTTCCTGTTAGAAGGTGTAACAGGAATTTACAGTAATAAAACTATGAAACTACCCAGTCATTGAAACCAAATTTATTTGAGTTGACTCCACTTACAGGTACACACACACACACACAACCAAACACACAGTGCCACACACACTCAGACATTTGACAGTCACAACACTCCCACAGAAACACACAGCCCAGCAGCTCTTGAGGTTGGGTGGTTTTGCAGAAATCCCCACCTGTGACAGAGCAACGCTGGGGAGCACAGACGGGTTATATCTAGAATTCACAGAGGGACAACTTTCAAAAAGACTCACTCCTACAAAGTATAGGGAGGCCTGAGGAATCCTGAAGATACTTTTGTAACCGTAGGGATTTTGCGGTTTATTTTTGGCCCTGTACTTCATGTTTCTTCAAGCTTCCTCACTTCTGTTCTCTTCTAGGATCATGGGACTATCCCATGAATTCCACAAAGAAGATAGGCAAAAGTCCTCCACTGATGCAGCTGCACAGAAGATTCCTTCTCCACCAAGACATGGGGACTTGTCACAAGGCAACCGTTGCATTCATTGTGATGCTAGTCAAATCTCACAATGATGCCTGCTGTCCTGAGACTGCCTGGTATTGGGGGAAAGACTGCATGCAACATCCCACTGAGAGACTCTAAAAGTCTACACCTCAGAGTCCCTTCGTGACTTCTTCAATGGGAGATCCCGCTGGAGAAGGAGGCATTTCGAGACTGTGAGGTGGTGCCTGGAATCTGCTCTTCTGGGTCCATTTCTGAAATAGACTGTGTTTCAATTCACAGGCTCAGGTGCTGGGCTGTCAGAGCTGTCAGTCTGCCTAAGCAGAGAAAAACGCTTCAGGCACAGTCAGCCTGGTATCGGGAAAAAGTCTGCCTGCCAAAACCCACTGCAGGACCCCGGAATGTATTGATCTCAACACCCTTTTGGGACATCTCCATGGTTAGGTCCCATTGGAGGAGGAGGTGTTTCAAGACTGTGAGGAGGTCACTGAAAACTTCTCTTCTGACTCCATTCCTGAAGGAGGCTGTGTACAGGAATTGAGACCCATAGAGGTTGGAATATTGTCTGATGTATTGTTGACTGTTCTTTGAGTGAAGAATCATACCTGAGACCCCAGACGTTGGTGTCATTGAAAGACAGCTGGACTCTTGACCTCACTGTCTCCCTTCATCCTAGGCATTGCAAAGACTCACTGGGAAAGGCAGGAACCATGACAAAGGTAGCGCTAAGGTGAGGTTGAGACAGTGTCTTAGGGGCCATCTGTGGTGACGGAAAGCCTGAAAAGGGTGTCCTGTATTGCTGTTGAGGGGCACTGTGAATTCCCATGAAAACAAAGAAAAATCAATGCCTACCTGAGAGAAAAAGCATCCTTGTATTGGAGTCCAAACATTGTTCAATGATTCCTGTCAGAAGACTCAAAAGCCTCCTGCAAAGTGAAAACAACTTAAGCCCCAACAATGGGACAATGACGACTCACAATATGAAGTGCAGTCAACCTACCCAAAGTCTCTTTTGCTCTCTGAAATCACTGGCAACTACATAATCTGTGGAAAGTGTAAGTCTCATCCAGCAACAGTTTAATGAAGAAGCCTCTCCAAAATGAAAAGGCTGTGCAGATGAAATGAAACAGAGTCTAGATTACCAGATAAAAGCCTAACGTGGCAGTCTGTTTCTCATCCTACAAGAATCTTGCACCTGTCTGATAGAAGTGAGAGAACAAGTTTGTTTGTTTGTTTGCTTGCTTGTTTGTTTTGGTGGCTGTAATGGGAATGTATGGTTTCAAAAGTTTTAAAGCCGCCCAGTCAATAAAACGTGGCAGTATTTAGAAGAAAACCTTCACACCATGGATTTCCATGAGGGTTGTTCTTTGTGAGCTGTAAAAGTTTTACAGTGGAATTCATTGGGTCAGACCCAGGAAACCCTAGGGCAAGAAGATTAGTGGAAGTCATGAAAACAAGACACATATCTGGAAGCCACATTCCACCCAGAATCAAACCATTCCACTCACATTTGCCTCCGTTAGTGAAAGGCATCAAATCAGCAGTTTGCCAGGATGACCCCAATTTGCACTCCGAATGTTCCTTATGCATTAGAATACTCTCACCTGAACATGGAACCATGGTGTGGACTGTTTGTTCAGTTAAGGGAATTCAGGGATGAATTTAGAAGCATGTTCTAAATCCAAACAAAGCCAGCCAGACAGGCCACCAAAAGGTGGGGAGACAAAAGCACCATCTGTGACATCTGTGTTTATTTTCTTCAATATATATATATTTTTTTGCAGGTGACGTGGGGTCATCCACGCCTCACCAGAGTATATCATCAGTCCTTCTGACCTTATTCCTGCTCACACTCTATGTCCCAGGATGAAATCCAGAAATAATGGAGGAGTGACCCCTCACGACATGAAGCACCTGCTTAGCTGGGAACTGAATTGGAGGTAAATTCAAGGGGCTATGTGGACAGGAGTGCTTGTATTGGACTCACCCTGTGTTGGCCATAAAACTATGAAAAAAAGAAAAGCGCTGGAGTGCGTTAGACGTATCCCTTTAAAGAGACTCCACTTAAAGGCGCACACACACACACACACACAAAGACACAAACCCACAATGCCTTACATATATGCACACATCTGAAATTGACAATGCTGCCACAGAAACATATGGCCTGGCAGTTCCTGTTGCTGCATGGTTCTGCAGGGAGCCCTACCTGGGAGATGGCAACACTGGGGCACAGGTGGGCTATTCCTAGAAATCACAGTAGGTCAAGTTTCAAAAAGATTCACACCTGCAATGTGTAGGCAGGCCTGAGGAATCCTACAGATCTTCTTGGATCCTTAGGAATTTTGCAGTATATTCCTGGGGTTCTGCTTAACATTTCTTCAGACTGGCTCATGTCTGGTCTTTTCCATGACAATAGGACAATCATGAAAGTCCCAAAAAGGAGAGGTAAGTCTGCAAGCCACATCCCAACCAGCATCAATCCATTCCACTCCCATTTGGTTTTGGGTATGAAAGGCCTCAAATCAGAATGAGGATGGCCCTGATTTGCACCTCAAATGTTATTTGCACTTTGGAGTATTCCCATCTGAAAGATGAGCCATGATGTGGACTGCTTCTGCAATTAAGGGAATTCAGGGATAGAGTTGGAAGCACCTTCTGTGTCATCAGTGATGATGATGATGATCATGATGATGATGACGATAATTTTTATTATTATTATTGTTTGCAGGTGAAGTTGTGAGAGCTCTTACAACCCTCACCAGATTGTATACTCATCTCTATCTGACCTTATTGTTGTTCACACTCTATGCCCTAAGAAAAAATTCCAGGAAGATGATGGAAAGCCACCTCACAAAGTGAAGCACCTGCTCCTCTCAGAATGGAACTGGAGATCCGATGTGGTGTGCTCCTCTTATTTCTAAAAGAGTTGGGTTTTTTTTTTTGCAGAGGTGGTATATTTGGATGCCAGCAGTTTCCAACCCACTTCCAAATTCATGGCGGATTTATTATCCATATAAAAATAAATAACATGGAGCCTTGCAGACCATGCAGAGCCACACAGGCCACCAAAAGGTTGGAAGATACAATGAAAAGGGGCGTTAGCCACATTCCTTTAAGCAGACTCCACTTACAGGAACACATACACACACACAAAGACAGAAACACACAATGCCTCACACACACTCACACAATGGACGTTAGCAACATTCCCAAAGAATCACTTACCTGGCACCTTCTGACACTGTGTGATTTTGAAGGAAGACCCACCTGGGAAAGAACAACCTTGAGAAACACAGGCAGGCTGTACCTAGAAATCACAGTACAGCAGTTTTCAAAAAGACTTACTCCTACAATATCTAGTCAGGCCTGCGGAATCCTGCATATTTTCTTGGATCCTTAAGGATTTTGTGTTATATTCCTGGGGCTCTGCTTGATGTTTCTTCAGGCTGGCCCATGTCTGCCCTTTCCTAGGACAATGGGACAATCCAGGGGATTCCACATAGAAGACAGGTGAGAATCACCGCTGATCCATCTCCACGGAGATCTCTATCTCTGCCAAGCTAAAGGAACTTGTCGCTAGGCAATGGTGATATACATCCTGACACTAGTGAGAGTTCAAAATCAGGCCAGGTGCCCTGAGATGAGCAAATGCACATTTGTAAACCAGGCTATGGCCCCGGACTCTCAGAACTGTCAGCCTGCCTACGCAGAGGAAATTGTTACAATCAGATCTGAGTTGGTATCAGGAAACAGGCTGGCTATGAAAACCCATTGTGGGGCACTAAAAGTCTAGACCTCAGGGCCCCTTCAGACCATCTCTGTGATCAGGACCCACCAGAGGAGATGTTTGAGGCTATGAGGTGGTCTCTGGAAATTGCTTTTCTGACTCTATTCCTGAAGGAGGCTGTGTGCAAGAATCAGAACCCATGTGGATTGGTATACAGTTAGGCATATTGTAGAGGGTTCTTTGGGTGATAGAATCATACCTGATACCCCAGAGGTGGGTTTCAGCAAAAGATGGCCAGGCTCTTGACCTCAATACCTACCTTGATCATGGACCTTGCAGGGGCTCTCTGGGAAAATCAGAAACCAAGACAAATGCAAGTTCACATAGAGCAGTGACCTCACACCTTGAACTGGCCTCACAGATGCAAATGAGCTTGAGTCAGTGTCTCAGAGTTCATCTGTGGCCATGGCAGCCTGAAAATCATGTCCAGTAATACTGTTGAGGGGTAATGTGGATTAGTCATGAAAGCAAAGAAAAATTAAGGCTCACCTAAGAGAAGGAACTAAGTTTTTCTGTAGTCCAAGCAATGTTCAATGTTACGGTTACAGGACCTGAAATTCTCCCATGAAGTTAAAACCACCTCAGCCCCAACAAGGAGAAAATGACCCACAATTTGGAATACCACCATCTGACTCAGAGTCCCTTTTGCTTTCTGAAATTCCTGGCAGATAAATAATACGTTGCTGGAGGCCATCTTATCAAGCAACATCTCAATGAAAGAGCTCCTCCACAAAGAGACGGCCAAGCAGATGTAATGATACAAAGGCTAGATTACCAGACAAAAGTGAGACAGGGCTGCTTTCTTCTCATCTTCCAGAAATCATGCAGTCTTTCAATAAAATGGGAGACAAAGTTTATTTGTCTGTGGCTCTAATGGGTGTTAACAGTTTTAAAAGTATCAAAGTTACCAGCATTAAAACATGACAGTGTTTACAAGGAAACACTCAGGCAATGGATTGCCTGAGGTTTGCTCCCCATTAACAGGGTAACATTGTGGAAGTTGTTAAGCCAGATCCAGGAAACCCTAGGGTGATGAGAATCATGGAAGTCAGGAAAAGAAGAGGCAAGTCTGTAGGCCACATCCCACCAAGCATCAATCCATTCCACTCTCATTTGACTATGGGTATGAAAGCCCTCAAATCAGGAGTTTTCCAGGATGGCCCCAATTTGCACTCCTAATGTCCATAGCATGTTGCAGTACTCTCACCTGTACACCTGGCTATGGTGTGGACTGCTTGTACAATTAAGGAATTTCAGGTGTAGAATAGAAAGCAACTTCTGTGTTATCTGTCTTCATTTGTTTTGCCAGTGAAAGATTGGGATTCCATTCAGCTCTCAACAGATTTTGTCCTCATCCCTACATGAACTTCTCACACTCTGGGTCCCAGGATGAAATCTCAAAATGATAAAGGAGTACCCCCCTGATGACGTGAAGTACCTGCTCATCTGGGAACTGAATTCAACATAAATTCAAGGGGGCCTACTAACAGGACTGCTAGTGTCTCTCCCTGGTAGGTCGCAGGACAATAAATCACTGAGAGATGTCATTTTTTTTTTCATTGTGGTGTGCTCCTCTTTTTTTCCACAAGAATGGGACTTTTTGTTTGTTTGTTTTTTGTTTTTCAGGGCAGAGGTAGGTGATTTAAACTATGGTGGATATCGATCCACTTCCCAATTCACTGCAGATTCATGATCCACAGAAAAAGAGGCCATGGACCCCATAGCTCAAGCAGAGCCACACAAACAGGGCATGTAAAGGTTTGACGACTCAGAAAAAAGCAATGAAATGCATTAGCCACGTTAATTTAAGCAGACTCCACTTATAGGCACACACATACACACAAGCACACAATTCCACACACACTCGCAGATATATATCCAATATTCACAACACCACCACAGAAACACACAGCCTGGCAACTCCTGAGGCTACATGGTACTGCAGGACACTGCACGTGGGAGAGAGCTCCCCCCCACCCTGCCCCAGGGAACACAGGAGTGTTCTACCTGTAAATCACAGTGGGGCAAATTTCAAAATGACTCACAAACACAATGCCTAGGCAAGCATTAAGAAACCTGCAGAATCTTTGTATCCTTTGGGATTTCAGAATTTATTTCTGGAATTGTGCTTCATATTTCTTCAGACTCTCACATCTGTCCTCTCTTGGAATCATGGGACTAATCTATCTATCTTACAGAGAAGAGAGGCTGGAGTCCACGGGTGATGAAAATGTAAGGAGGTGCCCTTCTTCTCCAAGTTGCAGGGACTTGTCACTAGACAACAATGAAATTGTCACTGTACTCAGAGGTCACAACGGGCCTGGTGTCCTAAGACTAGTGCTTGCACATTTGTGAGGTAGGCTCCATACCAGTTGGTCTGAGCTGTCAGCCTGCCTATGCAGTAAAAACTGGTACAGGCAGAGCTAGCTTGTATCAAGAAAAAGATGGCCTGAAAAAACCCAGTGTGGGACACTAAAATTATCCAACTCAGGGGCCCTTTGGAACATTTTCATAATTGGGTCTTGCTGGAGGAGGAAGGGTTTCGAGACTCTGAGGTGGTCATAGGAAACTGCTCTAACTTCATTCCCAAAGATATTGTTTGACAATCTGGTACTATGGATATTGGAATATAGTATGGTGTGTTGTTGATGGTTCTTTGGGTAACGAACTCACACCTGAGACCACAAAGTGGATGTTAGTGAAAAGCTGTTGGATTCTTGACCTCACAGCTTCCTTTCATCCTGGGTCTCGCAGAGGCTTTCTGGGAAATACAGGAACCAACCCAAAGGCAAGTCCAATAAGAAGCAGTGCTCTCACCTCTTATATTGTCACCTCTCGAGTGCAGGTGAGATTTAGACGGTGTCTCAGATGCTGTCTGTAGTGATGGCAAGCCTGAAAAGTGTGTCAAAACAAAACAAAACAAAACAAAACAAAACAAAACAAAGGATGCTCACCTGAAAGAACAAGACGCCTTGTGCTGGAATCCAAACAATGTTCGATGATTCCTGTCAGGAGACCCAAAACCCTCCTGTAAAGTACAAACAACCTCAGACCCCACAATGAAACAGTAATCCACAAAGTGGAGTGCAGCTAGCTTAATGGAAGTAATTTTACTCTCTGAAATCATTGGCAGACACATAATCTGTGGCAGGAGGCAGTTCCATTCAGCAACGGTTCAATAAAAGCACCTCTCCAAAATAAGAAGGTCATGCAGATGAAATGAAACAGAATCAGATTACCAGATAAAAGTCTGACACGGATGCCTACCTCTCATCCTACAGGAATCATGCACCCATCTGATAGATATGAAAGGACAAGTTTTATTTTCGCAGCTATAATGGGAATATATAGTTTTGAAAGTATCAAAGCTTCCCAGTCATTAAAATATGACAGTCTTTAGAAGAAAATATTCATGCAATGGATTCCCATGAGAGTCATTCTTCATGAACTAGGAAACGTTTAGTGTAGTAGTCACTGGGCCAGACCCAGGAAACCCTAAAACAATGAGAGTGATGGAAGTCATGAAAAGAAGATACATGTCTGGAAGCCCCATCCAACCAGCATCAATCCATTCTACCCACATTTGACTTCGGGTATTAAAGCCCAAAAATTGGCAGTTTGCCAGGATGGTCCCAATTTGCACTGCAAATGTTCCTTGTACATTGGAGCACTCATGCCTGAATACTGAGTCATTGTCTGGACTGCTTTTGCAGTTAAAGGAATTCAAGGATGGAGTTGGAAGCAACTTCTTTGTCATCTGTCTTTTTTGTTGTTGTTGGCAGCTAAAGTTGTGGGACCCCATCCACCTTTCACCACATTGTATTCTCACCCCATCTGACTTTATTGCTCCTCACACTCTATATCTCAGGATAAAATCCCAAGACAATGGACATGTGCTTCCTCAGGACATGATGCACTTGCTTGACTTGGAACAGATTTTGAGGTAAAATCACGGGGTCCTGACAACCGGACTGCTAGTATCTCCCCTGTGTTTGCCACAGAAATATGAAACACACAGAGATGTCTGTCTTTTGGTGTGGTGTGCTTTTCTTTCTTTTCTTTTTTTTTTTTTAACCGTGACTTTCCTTGCAGAGAGAATTTATTTGGACGCTGGAAGTTCCCTGCTCATATGCCAATTCACTTTGGATTCTTGATCCACATAAAAATAAAGAATACTGTGCCCCACTGCCCAAGCAGAGCCACACAGACAGGTGACCAAAAAGTGGGGAGACCAAAAACAAAAAACAAAATGCTGAAGTGCACTAACTAGTCACATTTCTTTAAGATGACTCCACTTACATTCACACTCACATACACACACACATATACACAGACAGAAATACACCATGCCTCACACGCACACACATCTGACATTCTGAACACTTTCACAAAAACATACAACCCGGCAGTGCCTGACACTATGTGATTCTTCAGGAAGCCTTACATGGGAAAGAGCAACCTTGAAAAACACTGGCAGTCTGTACCAAGAAATCACAGCATAACAAATTTCAAAAAGACTCACCCCTACAACTACTAGACCGGCCTGAGGTAACTTTCATGTCTTCCTGAAAACTTAGAGATTTTGAAATTTATTCCTGGGGCTCTGTTTGATCTTTCTTCAGGCTGACTCAAGTCTGTCCTCTCCTAGGAACATGTAACATTCCCAAGGATCCCACAGAGAAAACAAGCAAGTCCAATGTCGATGCACTTCCATGCAGTTCTGTCTCCTTCTCAGCTTAGCTGCAGGAATTTTTCTCTAGGCAAGGGTAACATTCTTTGTGATGCTACCCAGCACTCATAATCAAGCCAGGTCCCCTCAAACTAGTGCATGGCATTTGTGAGGCAGCCTCTGGTACAAGGCTGTCATAGCTGTTAGCCTGCCTAAGCAGAGGAAAATGGTGCAGCCAGAGCTGTCCTGGTATCATGAAAAAGTTGCCTATGAACACCCACTGTGGAACCCTAAAAGTTTGGAATTTGGGCCTTTTGGGGGGTTTCTCTGTTTGGGTCCCATTGGAAAAGGAGGCATTTCCAGACTGTGAGGTTGTCACTGGAAACCTCTTTTGACTGCATTCCTGAAAAAGGCTCTGGGCCAGAATCAGATCCAGTGGGAATTGGAATATAGTCTGGTGGATTTTTGAATGTTCTTTGGTGATAAAATCATACCTGAGACCCCAGAAGCTGGTGCCAGTGAAAGATAGCCAGGCTCTTGGCCTCACTGTCTCCCTTCATCTTGGGCCTCACAGGGCCTCTCTGGGAAAAGTAGGAACAAGGGCAAAGGGCAAGTTCAAGGTGTAGCGGTATTCTCACACCTTGCACTGGCCTCTCACTGGTGCAGGTGAGATTGAGAGAGTGTCTTAGAGGGCATCTGTGTTGATGGCCCACTTGAAAACCATTGCATGAAAAGTAGTGCAGTTGATGGGCACTGTGGATTCCCCATGAAAGCAAAGAAAAGTAAAGGCTCACCTGAGAGAATGAGCTAACTCATGCTGGAGTCCAAGCAATGTTCAATTATTTCTCTCAGAGGACTCAAAATCCCACTGTAAAGTGCAAACAACCTCAGCCCTGACAATGAGAAAAACACCCACATGCTAGAGCTGTCAGCCTACATGAAGCCCCTTTTGTTCACTGAAATCCCTGGCAGCTAAGTAATCTGTGGAGAGAGGCAGTCCAATCCAGCAATGGCCCAATGAAAGAACCCCTCCACAGTGAGAAGGCTGGGCAGATGAAATGAAACAGAGGCTAGATTACCAGGCCAAAATTAGACATGGCTCCCTACTTCTCATCCTAAACTAATCATGCAGCCCTCTAACAGAAGCGGGAAAACAATAGTTTCATTGTTGGTGGCTGTAACATAATTTTTTACGTTTTAATGCCTAGGCATTAAAACATGACACTCTCTAGAAGGAGACACTTATGCAATGGATTTCCATGAGTATCATTCACTGCAAACTGAGAAACATTTATTATGGAAGTCATTGAGCCACACCCAGGAAACCCTACAGCAATGAGGAACATGGAAGTTAGAATAAGAATAGGCAATGATGGAAGGCACATTCCACCCAGCATCAATATATTCCACTCCCACTTTGCTCCAGGTTGGAAAACCTTCACATTGGGAGTGTGCTAGGATGGCCCCAATTTGTACTACAAATGTCCCTTGCACATTGGAGTACTCCCACCTGAACACCAGGCCACAGAGCGGACTTCTTCTGCAATTAAGATGAGGAGAGAGGCAACTTCTCTTACTGTCTCCTGTCTCTGAAGAGAAGGAGAAAGTAAAAGCTAAAAAACAGTAGGAATGATATCAATGGCAAGACAAGCTGGCACCACTAATGACCACGCTTGAGGCTAAAAGATTATTCCACACCTCTAACCACATGTGCCATTCACAGATCTCAAACTATCATGACTGTTTAATACAGAATCTCTTAGAGTTGTAAGCCCTTAAATGGGCCAGGAATTCTTTCTTCAGGGAGCTTTGTTCTGGAGATGTGAGTCTACCAATGCTCCTGGCTTAATGAAGCCACTTTCTACCTTAATGTGGTGTCTAAGGGGTTTTGTCTGCCACTCATGTTGTTACACTTCTTGGTTCCCTGACTGGGAAGCGAAGTGATTAATGGACTGTCGAGGCAGCCCTTAAGGCAGCTGTGACCTGCACTACAATGTATCTATTCAAGAGGCTCTGGCCAGCTTGAGCAGCGAACATCCTGAGAGCACTCCTGGGTAGGCATTTTCTCCAGTGGAACACCTAATTAGAGCAGTATACTGCAGGTGTCTGCAAAGGATCAACGCAGTGGCTGTACACCAGGAAGAAACTGGTTCTTGGAGTCTGAACATCTTGAATACAGTAATATTTGTCCTGGGAACTTGCCCACTTCATTTGAGTGGAAACGTGGCCTGATAACCCATGATATGCCCTGTCAACAAGTTGGTATTGATTTTGATTTGGCTTGAATTGTTTGCAATCAGCTCTTTCATCTCAGTGTTGATTTTGATTTGGCTTGACCTGTTTGCAAAAAGGAAAGTGAAAGTAAGTGTTTGAGTTTGAGACAAGAGAGATGAGTAAGTGACCCCTTTACCCTTTCCTTCTTGTGCTTGAGTGTTGTTTTGACTCAGGAGGAAGATGGATGGAACACAAAGTAAGCCTATTCCATTATGAACTATGCTGAAAATTTTCAAAACACCTGGAAAACTTAGAACTTTGCACGAGATAGACTGGCTGGCATCTGACTCTGCCACAAAACTTGAGGATAAATAAACATTGAATCAGAATGAATCATAGAAAATTGATTAGAAGAATACTTTATGTTCATGATGATTGTGGCACAAGACAGTTTAAGTATCCTTTTAGTATTTTTATAGTTTAGGAAAATATTTTGTCAGCTCAGTTTTAGATGACTCATGTTTCTCTAGTAATATTCAATGTACTGTACCTGCTTGGGTTTTAGAAGAAGGCTGAAAGTTGAATTCAGGCACTTTCTTCCTATACAGCTAACCATGACTCACTCTCTTTTATAGACCATAGAATTGGTTTAGCAACTATTAATTACATCTGTGATTTCTACATTTATGGTACTAATTCAGAGAAATGTAAAATGCAAGTGAGATTTTCTGGTGTCAATAACATTCCAACTTTTTGGTTTTTGTCCAGTGTTGTATTCGAATATGTCTGCTTTTAAAAATAAATTTCTGAATACTAGAAATGGGTTGGCCCTCAGAAGGAAGCCTAGATAGGTCCTTTGTTTCAAAGGTGTGGCACAAGGTAATGGGCAAGCCAGGATACCCAGACCAGTTTTTGTACATAGACACTTGGTTACATCTGGTTTTAGACCCCCCAGAGTGGTTGAAAGGACAGGCAGCAGTAGTACTAGTAGCAAAGAGACAGATAGTCAAGGAAGAATCCCACTCCACCCACTGAGCAGAATGGGCTTCTGAAGTCCTAATCCAAAATCATAGGATTCATAGCAAGAAACACTGCCAGTGGCCCCCCCACTTCACCAAGAAGGAAGGCCTTCCATGCCTGAGCCCACTGCACCCACGCTTCAACAAGACCTACATATCTCTAGGCCACTGAGATTACAAAAGAAAGGATGTGAGACTTCGGCAGAAAACCCTCCCTTGTAGTCTGTTTGAGGCATACAACTGGGATACAAATGCCCCTGTGAGAGCAATGATATATGGTGGTAGACAAGGATGGGCATGTGGTGGAAGGACATCCTTTGTGTACCAACCCTTCACCTCTGCCGATGTCCTCAATTAGAAAAACAATATCCCATACTATACCAAAAAGCCTCAAGCAATCAATTATTTCCTCTGAACTATTATTCAAACACACAACCTCATATGAGCTTATGGCCATCAATTGCTCGTGTCCTTCTTTAACACATTAGAAGAGGAGTGTTACAAGCAGCAACTAAGTGGATGGAAGAACACATTCCAACTGATTACCAAATTGCCCAAGAGTATGTGAGACTCCAATTACCAGGAACAGACTCCTAAAAGGACCCAACTGAAAGAGAGGGTAAG
This sequence comes from Macaca thibetana thibetana, assembly GCF_024542745.1. Classification (NCBI taxonomy): domain Eukaryota; kingdom Metazoa; phylum Chordata; class Mammalia; order Primates; family Cercopithecidae; genus Macaca; species Macaca thibetana. The sequence goes on along the minus strand of NC_065599.1, from coordinate 4,015,025 downwards.
CAAAGTGTAAACCGATACAGGGAAGCCCTCTGGAATTGTTAAAATAGGGAGCTCAGGAGGCCATAAATGTTCTACAATAGACTATGTGAGGCTTATCGTGTGTATACTCCCTTTGATCCCGATAGCCCTGAAAATCAGTACATTATTAACATGGCTTTAGTTATTCAAAGTATAGAAGACATTAGGAGAAAATTGCAGACACAGGCTGGGTTTGCAGGCATGAATACTTCACAGTCATTGAAGATACCCAACCATATATTTGTAAAAAGAGATGCAGTAAGCTGCAGAGGAAACTTCAGAGAGTGTGAATGCCCAGCCTGGCAAAACGTTGACCTGCTTACTGCAGCTATTACAGGGATCCACCCAAAGAGGCTAGAGAAGGGGTTCCCAGGAGAAAAATACCCAGTCTGGCCATCCACACTTGCAGTGTAACCAGTATCTTTGCTGTAAGGAAATATGCATTGGAAGAATGTGTGTACCAGGTTGAAAGGGAAACAAGGTGACTCTGAGCAGGAGTCCTCAGACAAGGATGAAGGATCCTTGTTCGATCTGGCAGAAGTGTTATTGGATTGAGGGCACCCGGGCTCATGTGCAGTAGTAACCAGCCTGGTCGCTCTCTTTTCCACAAAGACTATCAATATAATCAGATCCACAGGGGTCTTGGCAAAGTCTGCTTTCTCTTTGCCCTGGACCTGCACTGTGGGGCGTGGGGAGGGGTCATTAAGTGATTCACCAGTTCCTGTACATGCTTGACTGCCACTTGCCTTTGGTAGGAAGGGACCTACTTAGCAAACTGACAGCCACCATCTCTTTTGCAAAACATGGCTCTTTACAGCTAAAGTAACCTGGAATGGGAATCATCGTGGCCCTTATGACTCCTCACAAGGAGAATGGAGACTCCTTTTAACTGAGTCAGGCTGAGAGATAGGACCAGCTCTGGCTATTTGATGGCCAAAAGTGTGGACAGAAAAGAACCCTCCAAGGTTGGCAATTAGCTAGGCCCGCTTACTCATAGAAAATAAGCTTATGGCCCAGCCGGCCAGGCAAAAATAGTAACCAGTCCCCAGATAAGCTCTTGAAGGTGCCCAGGTCCATCTCAAGCACCTGAGGGTGTTTGGAATTATAGTTCCTTGTCAGTCTCCAAAACACTCCCTGCCTCTCTGTTCCCAAGCCAGGGATCAAGGACTACAGGCTGGTACAGGAATTTTGCTCGGTCAACCAAGCTACAGTGACTTTGCCCCAATTGTGCCTAACTCATACACATTGCTGGGGTTGCTGTCAGCTGAGGACAGCTGAAGGATGCTGTCCTTAGCATCAGTCTAGGCCCTGAGAGCAGAAACTCTGAATTTCAGTGGGAAGATGCGGGATTAGGTTTCACCACTCAGTGCACTTGGACTCGGCTAGGAATCCCAACAGTAATGAGCTTTTCATGAGTTGAGAGAAACTCACATCAGCCCCAGTCCTGGGGCTGCCTGACCTCACAAAGTCATTTACACTGAATGTGTCAGAGACAGAAAAGATGGTAGTTGGAATTTTAACCCATACTGTGTGGCCTTGATCAAGACTTGTCGCCTACTTCCCTGGACAGCTACATAAAGCTTCTAAAGGTTTCAGGAGCCCATAAATGGTAGTCCCCCCTGTTTGAAGGCCTTGGCAGCAACTGTCCTGTTAGTACATAAAGGAGATAAACTAACTCTTGGCCATAATCTGAACATAAAGTCTCCCCATGCTGTGGTGTTATTAATGAATACTAAAATATCATCGGTTAACGAATGCAAGACTAACTAGGTACTAAAGTTTGATCTGTGAAAACCCCTGTGTAACCACTGAAGTTTGCAACACCTTGAACTCTACCACCTTACTCCCAGCATCAGAGAACCGAGTTGAATGTAACTGTGTAGAGGTGTTGGACACAGTTTATTTTAGCAGGCTCGTCCTTCAAGACCATCCTTGGACATCAGTAGAGTTGGAGCTGTACGTGGATGGAAGTAGATTGTCAATCTATAAGAAGAACAGTCACACACTGCAGAGGAAACCAGCAAGCTTCTACAGTTGCCTTGGAGGACTCCCGAGCTGACTCAGAGGTTCAGAAAGCAGCATCCACCCCTTACCAGGCATCAGTCACAGCCCCCTTGCTCCAACAGGTTCCTGACCTTGTACTTATTCATTCTAAAGGAAAGAAGGACTTTTTCCAGCAAAGGGAGGACATGTGATAGAAAAGGGATGGATCCTGTTATTGGATGGAAGAATAACCATGCCACAACTGATAGGAACCGCAGTGGTACAGGCTGTGCATGAGACCACCCACCTAGACCAAAGGTCACTTAAAACGTTGTTAGCCATTACTTCTACATCTCACATCTCTCAGTCCTTGCCAATCACCAGCACAGCAGTGTGTAACCTGCCCACAGCACAATGCTAGGCAAGGTCCAACCTTCCCGCCTGGCATACAAGCTTATGGATTTTATGCCCTTTGAAAACATCCAAGTAGACTTCACCAAGATGCCCAAATGTGGAGGTAACAAGTATTTGCTAGTTCTAGTGTGTACATACTGTAGTGAGTGGAGGCCTATCCAACACAAACATAGAAAGTTCGTGAAGTAATCCATGTGTTTGTCCATGATATCATCCCTAGAATTAGATGGCCCTTATGAATGAGCTCAGACAACACGCTATCATTTGTTGTTGACTTGGTACAAAAGGCAGCAAAGGTATTAGAAATGACACGGAAACTACATGCTACTTACTGACTGTAGAGTTGCAGAAAGGTGAAGCAGATGAATTGGACTATCAAAAATAGTTTAGAAAAAGTGTGTCAAGAAACAGGATTAACGTAGGGCAGGTACAAGCTCTCCCTAAGGTATTGTTTAAGATTAAATGTATTCCTTCTAAAGAACAGGATATTCCCCTTATGAAACATTATATCATAGGCCTCCGCCCATACTACGGGGACACCCAGGCACTCATCGAGAGCTACGTAAAATTGAATTATAGCGACAGCTACAGGCTTTAGGGAAAATTACACAATTTCAGCCAGGGTAAATGAGAGGTGCCTCCTCAGCTTATTCTCCCCAATTCACCTTTTCTCCCCAGATGATCAGATGTGAATCAAGGATCAGAAAGTAGCCCACTTGTGGTCACAGGTGGAAAGGACACCAGGCCATCATCTTGGCCACTCCCACAACCATAAAGGTAGAGAAAATTCTAGCCTGGATCCACCATAGCCACCTAAAACTGTAGCACCTGAGACCCTTGAGGAGAGATCAAGCCAAGACAACACCTGTAAGGTGACTTTGAAGAAGATGACAAGCCCTACTCCAGTCACAATCATAAGCTGACTGTTCCACGTATGGCCAAAGCATGAGGGAACTCATCTTGGGATTCATTTTTTCCTAAAATTTGGATGTGTGCAGTAAGGACTTCAACTGACCTTCCTCAGACTGAGCAATGTTCAAGTTATTAGGGCAAAAAGTTAAAGCAGTCTTTCTGTTTTATAGTTTTTATGAAAGTACTGGAACTTTAAAACGGATGAGGTTGTATAATGTCACCCAGTACAAGGTATGCAACCCAAGAAGTAACCAGACTGATACATGATAAACCAGTAAAACTACTTGATTCCCGCTGGAAAACAGGAGAGTATGCAACTCTAGGAATCAGTGGAAATGACCTGGATCCCTAGTAAATATTTTAGTCTAAGGGTAGGTCCACAGGCACTCTTCCAAGCCAGTGTTTACTCTCTCATATTATAACTGTACTTTTACAACCTTATTTCATCAAAAGACCACAGCACACATACATTACATAAATCACTATCAATCTGTATTTCAGGAAGACCTGGGTAGTGAAGATGAGAGAGAGAACTCCACTAGTGAGTGAGGTTTTCAAAGAGGGGATGAGGAGACAGGCCATTTCTCTTATTGTCTCCTGTTCTCTGAATAGAAGGAGGAAGTGAAAGCTGAAAAACAACTGGAATAAAATCATTGGCAAGACCAATCGGTGCCACTAATGAACAGGCCTGAGGTTAAAAGTTTAACCTACCATTCTAACCACATGTGCCATCTCTAGATTTCAATCTATCACAACCTTTTCAAGTGGAACCCCTTAAAGTTGTAAGCATTTAAAAGGGCCAGGAACTGTTTCTTCCAGGAGCTCAGTTCTTGAGATATGAGTCTACCAACAATCCCAGCCAAATAAAGCCACTTACTTCTTTAATCCAGTGTCTGAGCGGTTTTGTCCAAGGCTCATCCTGCTACAAAGGGAATGCCATGATGGAGTTGGAAGCAATTTCTGTGTCATCTGTGTTCTTTTATTTTTTCAGGTAAAGTTGTGGGACCCCATCCACCCCTCACCCACTTGTATACTCACCCCTATCTGACCTTATTGCTGCTCACACTCAATGTACAAGGATAAAATGCCAAGATGATGAAGGAGTGTTGCCTCATGAGGAGAAGGACTTGCTCAGCTGGGAAGCGAATTTGAGGTAAATACAAGGGGTCCTGCAGTCAGGTCTGCTAGTGTATCTTCATGGGTTGGCCCCAGGACAATGAAATATTGAGAGATGTCTGTTTCTTGTTGTGTTGTGTTCTTCTTCTTATAAGAAGAGTGACTTTTATTTATTTATTTATTTATTTATTTATTTATTTATTTATTTTTGCAGGTAAAGATGATTTGGATGCTGATGGATCTCAGCATGCCTTCTGATTCACTTCAGATTCATATTTCACAGAAAAATAGAGAACACAGCACCCTAAAGCAAAAGCACAGTCCCAAAAACAGGCCATCAAAAAGTGTGAGACTTAAAAAAAAATAAAAAACAGAAGTGGTGAAGTATGTTAACCACATTCCTTTAAGCAAACTATACTTAGAGTCACACATATACACACACACAGAGTCAAATACACAATGCCACACACACAGGCAGACATCCAACACTTGCAACATTCCCACAAAAACACACAGCCCAGAAGCTCCTGAGGCTGCCTGGTTCTGCAGAAAACCCCACTTGAGAGAGAGCAACCCCAGGAAAAACAGGCTGGCTCTACCTAGAAATTACAGTGGGGTAAGTTTCAAAAAGACTCACTCTTACAATGTCTAGGCATGAATGAGGAATCCTGCCAACCATTTTGGATTACTAGGGATTTCGTAGTTTGTTGCTGGAACTCTGTTTGAGGTTTCTTCAGGCTGGCTCAACTCTTCCCTCTCCTAGGATCATGGAACAATGCCATGGATCCCCCAGAGAAGACAGGCAAGAGTCCACCTCCAACACAACTCCACAGAAGTCTCCTTCTCCACCAAGCCCCAAGGACTTGTCACTAGGCAATGGTTACATGAACTGTGATGTTAGCCAGAGCTCCCAATCAGGGCTGGTGCCCTGAGAGTAGAGCATGCCTAATCGTGTGGCAGGCTCAGTTGCCTGTCTGTCAGAGCTGTCACACTGCTTAAGCAGAGTAAAGTGGTACAGGCAGAGTCACCCTTCTAGCAAGAAAAAAAGGCTGCCTTCAGAAAACCCACTGTGGGACCATAAGTGGAGACTTCAGGGCCCCTTCGTGGCATCTCCATGGCCATGTCACACTGGAGAAGGAAGTGTTTCAAGACTGTAAGTCGGTCGCTGGAAACTGCTCATCCGATTGCAGTTTCAAAAGAGGCTGTGTGCAAGAATTGTGTCCAATGGGAATGGAAATATAGTCTGCTGTGTTGTTGAGAGTTATTTGTGTGATAGAATCATACCTGAGACCTCAAGGGCTGGGGTCAGTGAAAGATAGTTGGGCCTTTGACCACACTGGCCCCTTTCATTTTGATCCTCGCAAGGGCTCTCTGGGAAAGGCTGGACCCATGACAAAGGCAAGTCCAAGGTAAAGCAGTGTTCTCAAACCTTGGACTGACCACTCATGGGTACAGATGAGTTTCAGACAGTGTCTCAAAGGCCATTTGTGGCATGGCAAGCATGAAAAGGTGTCCAGTACTGGTGTTTAGAGGTACTGTGGATTCCCAATGAAATGAAAGCCCTCAAATCGGGAGTTTGCCAGAATGGCCCCAGCTTTTACACTCACCTGAACACTGAACCATGGTGTGTATTGCTTCTTCAATTAGGGGAATGTGGGGATGGTGTTCGAAGCACCTTCTCTGTCACCTGTCTTCAGGTGACAACCTTCACCAGATTGAATTCTCACTTCTATCTGATGTTATTTCTGCTTATATTGTATGTCCCAGAATAAAATCTCAAGTCAATACAGATGTGCCCCCTCACGATGTGAAGCACCTGCTAAGCTGGGAACCGAATTTGAGGTAAATTGAGGGGACCCTGCAAACAGGACTGCTGGTGTCTCTTTCTGGGTTGGCCTCATAACAGTGAAACAGTAAAAAATACATGTTTTTTCATGTGGTATGCTCCTTCTTTTTCTAGAAGAGTGGTTTTCTGTTTTACAGGGGGAGGTGATTTGCATATGGGCAGGTTATGGCCTGTCTCCCAATTCACTACAGATTTATGATGTGGCTCAAGCAGAGACACATAGACAAACCACCAAAAGGGTGAGAGACTCAAAAAAAAAAAAAAAAAAAAAAAAAGCCCTGAAAGGCATTAGCCACATTCATTTAAGCATGCTCTACTTACAGGCACACACACACACACACACACACACACAAAACACACCCACACACACACAAATGCCACACACATGCAGACATCCAACACTTGCAACACTCCAACAGAAAAACACAGCCCGGCAGTTCATTAGGCTGCACGGTTCTGCAAGAAATTTAACCTGGCAGAGAACAACCCCAGGGAACATAGGCAGGTTTTACCTAGGAAGCACAGTGGAGCAAGTTTCAGAAAGACTCACCAATACGATCTAGCCAGGCCTAAAAAATCCTGCCAATCCTTTTGGATTCTTAGGGATTTCATAGTTTATTCCTGGGGCTGCGCTTGATGTTTCTTCAAGATGGTTGACATCTGCCCTCCCCTATGATCATAGGACTATCCCGAGGCTTCCACAAGGAATAAAGTTGAGTCCACCACGGATGCACCTACACAAAGGTCTCCTCCTGAGCCAACCCACAGGGACTCATTGCTAGGCAAATATGGCATTCACTGTGATGCTAACCAGAGCTCAGAGCTAAAGCCCAATGCCCTGAGACTAGCGCTAAAATTCTAGACCTTAGAACCCCTTCAGGAGGTCTGCATCTTTGGGTACCACTATAGGAGGAGGTTCTTCAGGACTGAGAGGTGGTCACTTAGGAGAGCTCTTCTGAGTCTATTCCCGAAAGAGCCTTTGTGCAAGAACCAGGACCCATCTAAATTGGAATATAGTCTGGTGGGTTGTTGAGGGGTTTTTCTGTAATGGAATCATACCTGAGACATCAAAAATGAGTGTCAGCAAAATATAGCCAGTCCCTTGATCTCATTGCTTCCCTTCATCGTGGTCCTCACAGGGGCTCTCTGTGAAAGACAGGAACCATGAAAAAGTAGGTCCAATGTCGAGCTGTTCTTACACTTTGAACTGGCATCTCATGGGTGCAGATGACATTGTGAAATTGTCTCAGAGGCCATTTTTGGCAATTGCAAGCCTGAAAAAGGTGGCCAGTATTGCTGTTGAGGGGCAATTTGGGGCCAGCATGAAAGCAAAGAAAAATCAAAGCTCACCTGTGAAAATGAGCTGACTTGTCCTGCATTTCCAGAAACATTAAAAGATTTCTGCTAGAGGAAAAAAAGCCTCCCACAAAGTGCAAACAACCTCATATTTTACAACAAGCCCAAACATAAAGCCTGGAATACAACCAGCTTACAAAAGTCCCTTTTGCTCCCTGAAATTCCTGACAGTCAAAAGATCTGTTGTGAGAGTCAGTCCTATCCAGCAAAAGCTCAGTGAAAGACTGTTCACAATAAGAAAGGATGGGCAGTTGAAGTGAAACACAACCTGGATTACCAGGCAAATCCAGAAGTGGCTCCCTGCTTCTCATCCTACAGGAGTCAAGTAGCCTTCCGGTAGAAGTGGGAGAACAAAAGTTTCCTTGTTGGCAGTTATAATGGGACTGTATGCTTTAAAAAGAAATACATCTGCCCAGTCACTAAAACATGACAGTGTTTAGAAGGAAACACTCAAGCAATGGATTCCAATTATTTCGACTTCCTTGAAGTGGGGAAGGTTTAGTGTGGAAGACATTGAGCCACGTGCAGGATACCCTAGGCCAATGAGGAACACGGAAGACAGTAAAAAAGAGGCAAGCGTGGAGGCCACATCTCACCCAGCATAAATCCTTACCACTCCCATTTGCCTTTGGGTATGAAAGCCCTCAAATCTGGAGTTTGCATGATGTCCCACATTTGCACTCCAAATGTTCTCCACAGGATGGAGTACTCCCACTTCAATAACGGGTCATGGTGTGGACTACTTGTGGAATTAGTGAAATATGGGGATTCACTTGGAAACGCCTTCTGTGTCATTTGTCTTCACTTGATTTACAGGTGAAGTTGTGGGACCACATCCACCCCTCACCAGATTGTGTCCTCACCTGTCTGACCTTATTGCCGCTCACACTATCTGTCCAAGAATGAAAAGCCAAGGCGAAGGAGGAGTTCCTCTCACAATCTGAAGCACCTGCTCACCTGCAATTAGAATTTGAGGTAAATTCAAGGGTCCTTGCAGCCAGGATTGCTAGTGTCTCTCCCTGGGTTGGCCACATAACAATGAAAAACTGGGAGATGTCTACTCTTTGGTGTAGTTTGCTCCTCTTCTATGTAGAAGAGTTGGGGTTTTTTTTGCATGGCAAGGTGATTTGGACAGTGATATGTCTCAGCCAGGCTCCCAACTCATTGCAGATTCAGGATTCACAAAAAAATAAAGAACAAGGAGCTCCACATCCCAAGCAGAGGCATATAGAAAGACAATAAAAGGCTGGGGGACTAAACAAAATGAAGCACTGCAGTGTGTTAGCCATATTCCTTTAAGCTGACTCCACTTACAGGAGCATACACACATACACACAAATTCACAAAGTCAAACACACATACAGACATCCAACAGTCTTAGCACTCCCACAGAAACACACAGCCTAGCAGCTCCTGAGGTAGTATGGTTCTGCAGGAAGCCACATGTGGGGGGGAACAACACCATGGAACACAGGAGGGCTGTATCTAGAAATCACAGTGGGGCAAGTGTCAAAAAGACTCACCCCTACAGTGCCTTGGCAGGCTTGAGGCATCTTGCAGATACTTTTGTATCCTTCTGGAATTTGCGGTTTATTCCTGCGGCTCTTATTCGTGTTTTTTCAGGCTGGTTCATATCTGCCCTCTCCTAAAATCATGGTATTATTCCATAATTCCCACAGAGAAAACATGCAAGAATCCATCACCAATAGCACATGTATAAAGGTCTTCTTCTCTGCCAACCTGCAGAAACTTTTCTCTAGGAAATGGTAGCATTCACTGTGACACTAACCAAAGCTCACAGCTCAGTCTTGGTACCTTGAGACCACCACATTTGCATTCAAGAGGCAGGTTCTGGCCTGGCTGTCAGAGCTGTCAACCTAAGAAGAGGAACAGAACTGTGGTAAACCACTGCCAGATCACAGGGCCCTTTTGGACAGTCTTCAAGTCGAGTTCCACTGAAGGAGAAGTCTTTTTGAGATTATGAAGTGTCTCTGCAATCAGACATTCTGCCTCCATTCTAGTAAGAGGGTATGTGCAAGAGGCAGTTCCCATGGGGATTATAATAGAGTCTGGTGAGTTCCTCAGCCTCACAGGGACACCTCACAGGAAAAAGTAGGAATGATGACAAAAGAAAGTCCAAGATAAAGCATTGTTCTCTCACCTTAAGCTGACCTATCATGGGTGCAGATGAGGTGGAAAAGTTTCTCAGTGGCCGTCTGTGGTGAATGCAAGCCAGAAAAGGGTGTCCAGTAGTGTTGATGAGGGGAAATGTGGAACCCTCATGAAAGCAAAAGAAAAAAAAAAAAGAAGAAGAAGGCTCACCTGAGAGAACAAGCTGACTTGCGCAGGAGTCCAAGCAATGTTCAAAGATTTTTGTCAGAGAACTGAAAAGCCCCCTACAAATTGCAAGCAACATCAGCCTCCACAAGGAGACCAAGACTGAAAACTCAGAGCATAGCCAGCATGCGCAAAGTCCTTTTGAATTCCTGAAGTTCCTGGCAGCCAAAAGATCTGTAGTGAGAGGCAGTCCCATCCAGCAAGAGCCAATGAAACTTCCACTCCACAGCAAGAAAAAACATGCAGATGAAGTGAAACACAACCAAGATTACCAGGCAAATGCAAACACACCTGCTGCTTTACATCTTAAAGGAATCATGCAGTCCTCTAATAAAAGTGGGAAAACAAGAGTTTCCATGTTGGTAACTGTAACGGAAATTTACACTTTTAAAAGTATGACAGCTGCCCAATCATTAAAACGTGTCAGATTTTAGAAAGAAACACTCACGCTGTGGATTCCAATGAGAGTTGTCCTTGGTGAACTGGAAAGCGATTAGTGTGGAAGACATGTAGCCAGACCCAGAAAACCTTAAGCTGAAGAAGATCATGAAAGTCAGGAAAAGAAGAGGTAAGTGTGGTGGCCACATTCCATCCTGCATCAATCCATCACCCTCTCCTTTGGCTTTTAGTATGAAAGCCCTCACATCGGGAGTTTACCAGGATGGTCCCAGTGTATGCTCAAAATTTTCCCTGTACGTTGGAGTTCTTCCACCTGAACACCAGGCTATTCAGTTTGAAACACCTTCTGTGTCATCTGTCTACTCTTTTTCTTTTTCTTTTTTTGTTTTGCAGGTGCAGTTGGGGTATCCCATGCATGCCTCCCCAGATTGCATCTTTACTCCTATCTGACCTTATTGTTGTTGGCTCTATTTACCATGATGAAATCCCAAGATGATATTTGAGTGCCCTCACAAGACACGAATTACTTCCTTGACTGGGAATCGAATTCAAGGTTAATTCAACATGCTCTGTGGACAGGAATGCTAGTGTCTCTCCCTAGGTTTGCTGCAGGACAATGAAACACTGGGAGATGTCTCATTTTTGGTGTGGTGTGCTCCTTTTCTTTCTAGAAGAGTGGGTTTTCTTGCACACACAATGCTACACACACACTCAGACATTCAACATTCACAACACTTCCACAGAAATATGCAAACCAGGAAATACTCAGGTTCTATTGTTGTGCATGTAGCCCCACCTCGCAGAGAGCCCCATAGCCCAAGCAGAACCACACAGACAAGTCACCAAAAAGTTGGGAGATGCAAAAACAGCAAACTCTGAAGTGTGTTAGCAATATTCCTTTAGGCAGACTACACTTACCCACACAAACACACCCACACAAACACACAACGTCACACACACACTTAGACATCCAACACTCACAGCATTCCACCAGAAAGGTTGGCAGACTGAAGAAAAAAAGAAGTGCTGAGGTGCATTAACCACATTGTTCTTTTTTATTATTATTATTATACTTTAAGTTCTAGGGTACATGTACATAACGTGCAGGTTTGTTACATATGTATACTTGTGCCATGTTGGTGTGCTGCACCCATCAACTCGTCAGCACCAATCAACTTGTCATTTACATCAGGTATAACTCCCAATGCAATCCCTCCTCCCTCCCCCCTCCCCATGATAGGCCCCGGTGTGTGACGTTCCCCTTCCTGAGTCCAAGTGATCTCATTGTTCAGTTCCCACCTATGAGTGAGAACATGCGGTGTTTGGTTTTCTGTTCTTGTGATAGTTTGCTGAGAATGATGGTTTCCAGCTGCATCCATGTCCCTACAAAGGACACAAACTCATCCTTTTTTTATGGCTGCATAGTATTCCATGGTGTATATGTGACACATTTTCTTAATCCAGTCTGTCACTGATGGACATCTGGGTTGATTCCAAGTCTTTGCTATTGTGAATAGTGCCGCAATCAACATACGTGTGCATGTGTCTTTATAGCAGCATGATTTATAATCCTTTGGGTATATACCCAGCAATGGGATGGCTGGGTCATATGGTACATCTAGTTCTAGATCCTTGAGGAATCGCCATACTATTTTCCATAATGGTTGAACTAGTTTACAATCCCACCAACAGTGTAACAATGTTCCTATTTCTCCACATCCTCTCTAGCACCTGTTGTTTCCTGACTTTTATTAACCACATTATTCTAAGCACACTCAACTTACAGGCACATACACAGACACACACACACAAACACATAATGACACACACACATGCAGCCATCCATCACATGCAACAATCCCATAGAAAAGTGAAGACTGGCAACTCCTGAGGCAGCTTGGTTCTGAAGAAATCCCAACCTGGGATAGAGGAACCCCAAGAAACACAGGGGAAGTGTACATAGAAATCACAGTGGTTCAAGTTTCCAAAAAACCTAACAGTACAAACGTCTAGGTAGGCCTGAGAAATCCTGAATATCATTTTGCATCCTTAGGGATTCTATGACTTATGCCTAGAGCCGTGCTTGATGTTTCCTCAGGCTGACTCATGTCTGCCCTTTTCTAGGATCATGGGACAATCCCGTGGATACCACAGAGAAGTCAGGCAACAGTTCACCACCAACACATCTCCAAGGAGTTCTCCTCCACCAAGCCACAGGGACTTGTCACAAGGCAGCAGTGACATTCATTGTGACTGTAGCCAGTGCTCACAGTTAAGCCCTGGCATTCTGAGACAAGCACATCCACATTCATGAGGCAGGCTCGGGTAGCCGGCTGTCAGAGTTGTCAGCCTGCCTAAGCAGAGGAAAATGGTACAGGTAGAACCTGCCTGGTATAGAAAAAAGGCTGCCTGCAATAATGCACCGCTGGACACAACAATTTAAATGATAAGGCCCTTTTGAGCAGTCTCCAAGTTTGGGTACCAGAGAAGGAGAAGTAATTTTGAGACTATGAAGAGGTCGCTGCAATCTGCACCTCTGCCTCCATTCCCAAAAGAGGATGTGTGCAAGAGTTGATTCCCATGGGGATTGAAATACCATCTGGTGTGTTTTTAAGGTGTCTTTGGGTGATAGAATCATCTCTGAGACCCGAGAGGTGGGTGTCAGTGAAAGATGACTGGGTCCTTGAACTCACTGCCTCCCTTCATCCTGGGCCTCACAGGGGTTCTCTAGGAAAGACAGGAATGACAGCAAAAGCAAGTTCCTGATAAAATATTGTTCTCACACCTCAAACCGGCTTCTCACGGTGCAGATGTGGTTGACAGAGTGTCTCCGAGTCCGTCTGTGGCAATTGCAAGACAGAAAAGGGTGTCCAGTAGTGCTGATGTGGCGCAATGTGGACTCCCCATGAAACTAAAGAAAAATGAAAGCTCACCTAAGCAAACAAGTTGACTTGTGCGGGAGTACAAACAAAGTTCAAAGATTCTTATAAGAGGACCCAAAGCCTCCAGCAAAGTGCAAAAACATTGGCCCCCACAAGCTGACCAAGACCCACAACCTGGAGCATAGCTCGCATATGCAAAGTCCTTTTGGCTTTCTGAAATTCCTTGCAGTCAAAAGATCTGTAGCAAGAGGCAGTCCCATCCAGAAAAAGCCAATGAAAGATCC